>NC_031974.2:25215754-25365248 GCF_001858045.2 Oreochromis niloticus
TGGGGTGTGGATACCTTTTTTTCACAGGTGCAGAGCCTTTTTCTACAAAATTACGAACAAACTGCATTTTTAAAAATTACCATTAACATTAATGTCTGACAAGTAACTCAACATGTGACACAGTGATCAGTAGAGAAGAAAGAAAATAACCCATTTCAAAATTTCTAGTTCAGATCAAAATTATTGTTCTGATTAAGGAAACAGTAAATTTGGCCACGTTATTGTTCTGATCCTCCAATTTTCCTTTCCAATGTGAATAAATAAAATTCAACTTTGTTGTTGTTTTTTTTAAATAAAAGCAGATTTCTTACAGTAAGAATCCTCCAACAACCTTTCAAAAGAAACATTTTTGTCTTTCCTCAAGTTTGGACCAACTGAATCCACAAACCTGAAGCTCCAGACCCCAAACTAACCAATTTAATGTTTCCTTAATCAGCACAGTCATTTTTAACTCTTTGTGTGTTATGTTTACTCACAGTTTGATGCTTGCTTCTTCGACTTGATCCATGATTAGCTCTGCACCGTCGCTCTGCTGTTTTCTCCTCATGCTTCTCCTTCATGCGTCTGTCCTCAAATATATCCAACCTGCCTCCTTGTTTCCTCCTTGACTTGTATTAGCAAAATTTCCAGGTAAATTAAGAAATCCAAAAAAGTTTTCCTGCTTCAAAAGCTCTTCCAGTTGCCTGTCTTCTTTCCTCCTTCAAATGTGCATTTTTCTACATTTGTATGTATTTGACTTCATATTGCCATGACAACATAACACAGAGCATCATGGTAGTTTAAAGCAGGTGGTTCTCTCCTGTGCAGAAATGCTGGTGTTCCATAGTGATGTAAAAGTATGTTAATAATCTTAAACAGACACTCACTGATCCTGTAAGAGCAGGAATTTAACTACAAACCCTCACAGTCCCATCAGTATATCTCATTCTGCTCTGCAGCAATGGTCACAGTGGCTGCTTTAAGTACGTTTGCCCCATAAATCCACTGATGTTCAGTGGGTCCCTTTGACACATATTTAGACCTTCATAATTTTCAGGGTGCATGAGTGTTATATCTCCAGCTCATCCTAAACATTTTACCAACATGTAAAAGGCATACGTCCACAAGATTCTAATGTGTTTGTGCTGAAATTCAGTTTTTTATATTCTAGTTTTTCTCTTCAATCAGCAGGCAGCTTAAATATCTTGAATGACAGTTGCTCATTATCAGAGCTCACATACATGTGTGTTTGCTTCTTTAACATGTTTTCATTTGGATGTCTTAATATACACAAAGTGAAAATCCAGGTCAAATATAGAATTTGTAACGCTGCGATTTTTATGGACAGCTGTCTGCACTGATGTTTACTGGGTACTTGTACACATTATGTTGACATCCTCCACGACACAAACAAAAAAAACTGTTTTATTCTAAATAAATGTGTGAGATGGTCCTCAGGCCTCCAAATCCACATCCAGGTTTGGGTGACTACTTGGATTAGGGAGTATTTAGAGCAATGTTTGTCACTTTAGTTAATGGCTCAACTAAGGCTGTTTTTGTTCAGTCTTTTTCTGACTGAACTTTAACATTTAACCGCTAACTGAAGCCTGTAGAGTCTTAGGTGTAGCTCTTTTATTTTCTGTATTGTACGTCTGACTTAGGGTGAATTTGCTGGATTTCAACTCCTAGAAAGATTGGTGCCTCTGTTGAATGTTTGAAGAATCTTCTTCAGAGTACCTTTGGTGTAAGTTGATAGTGAATGAAAAAAGCGTAAAAAGCTGCTGTAGTTTATTTTCCAAGAGAGTAATGCACACAATGCAGAGACAAGCGCACAGGGGATATCCAAATTCTAGGAAGGCAGCCCGCTGCTGTACACAGGCAGATTCTTCTCAGTCATAGTTGTGAACAACTTGACTGTTTACTCAAACCACAAAGAGCGCTGTTCCCATTCTGGGGTCTACTCATTGGTGTTGTACCTCTTAAATTATAAGTAGCTATATATAAACAGCTATATTAGCTTTGGCTTCACATAGGTTAAATAGTATATTTCCTGTTTTAACATTTATGATGGCTCAAAATTAAAACCTTACAAATTAAAACCCTGAATCATCACTACAACCCTTGTGTGAACTACAAGGGTGCCATCTTTTTTCTTTTCAATCCATTAAGTACCACACTGAGCAAGAAAGGAATTAAGCTCTTCATGTTGACCCAGAAATTTTAATGTATCACTTTGTATTCTTAGTTACACTGTAGCAGGTGACAGTAATTGAAAGCTACACTTTAGCTGTGGTGTGTCAAACTTATTTTAAAACAATACAGATGTACACTACACTGTTATGACTGCAACCACTTACTTATCTGCATGGCTGCAGTCAATGACAGTGTTCAAACATCCTTTGTATGGAAGACAGTGGACCAAAGCCACCTTTCTTTTCCAGCTCTGGTTGCAGTGACATGGCTCTGTTATCAGGGTGTTTTTGTTCAGCTCCAGCCTTGAGACCACAGCTGGCGCCGAAGTGGTAGCCGCATGAAGTGATGGTGGTTTTACTTTAGTGCGAACAACTCATGTGAATTTCAAAGCTGCTCTAACAGTCCGACACTGGTCTCTCAATCTCCCGTTGGAGAGCCGTGAGCTTCTCCATGATGTTATCAAACTTGCGCTCCGTGATTGTCATTCTTGTGCTCAAAGAGCCGATTCTGAGAACAAAAAGAACTTTAACAAAATACATTCAATAAAAACTTAAACAACAGGAAACTGATTTCATCCAGCCACTGAAAAAAAAAAAAAAAAGAAGGTAACCACTGAACACAAACACTACGAAGAACAATTTATAAAGATAAAATTGAACTACATGAACAGTTTGATTCAAGCCTCATTTGAACTTTAAGGAACCCGATCTGAACTCTGTGGAGCCTGATCCAGGGTTTAAGTTGACTCTGAAACGAGAAGAGGAGTTTCTCTCTCTTCAGATTCGCTGTCGTCCTGTGATGGAACGATTTCAGCCTGCGTGATCACGCTGATGTTGCACAGAGCAGATAATGAAGTGAATGTTTGACACATTGGTAACAGTGAAACAGTTTATTAGTAACGTGGGATCGTTTGTGTGCGGAGTATGAACTGAGATACTGAAGCTCTTGTCACACTGCTCACAGCTGTAGTTCCTTCATGTGGTACGTTCATGCTTGTTACGACTACCTGACTGTGAGAAGCTTTTGTCACAGTGTCTGCACTTGTATGGTTTCTCTCCTGTGTGGACTCGTTGTGTCTTTTAAGGTCACCTGCAGTGGTGAAGGATGACCCACACTGATCACAGAGTGCTTTTTGACCCCACTGTGAAAGAGTTCATGTCGTTTTAAGTCACCTGGTGTGGGAAGCTTCGCCCACATTCTTGCAGTATTCAGTTTGTCTCCATGTGTTTACGTTGATTTATTTTTAGGCCGTCTTGCTGACTCAAAGTTTTCACAGATGTCACAACGAAAGTCTTTCCCACCACCACAGCGATGACAGGGTTAGAAGTGGATCCATCTGTGTCGCTCTGCTCTAAACAAAGACACAAAGACAGTGTAAGTCAGTCCTTCAACACTTTATCCTGAACATCGCCTGAAATAAGAGCATCTCTGCAGACGTCCAATTACATTTTACTGTTTCGATTAACACACTCAGTTTACTGGGCTACAATAACTACAATACTACCACCGTAATACTACAGAATACATATTTAATATTACAGTAACATCTGACTTACACTTAAGTACTACCACACTACTGTTTTAGGGTACCCATGTAAACTACTGTAACCTGCAATAATACTAATTTATTACAGCATTAATAACACTGTAATGTGCAGTTATAACACTCAGCTGACTGGGATAGAAGAAAAACACTATACCCCCAATGACACTGCAATTATAACATTAAACGGGTATTTTAACTAGGGCTGCCACAAACGATTATTTTGATAGTCGACTAGTCACCGATTATTTTTGCGATTAGTCGACTAATCAGATCATGCATCCATTGGACGTAAAATGTACAGCTTATTGCACCAGCATGCGTCTGCTCTTATATAACTATCATTAGCTTACAGCTTGAAGTGTTTAAGGTATGTGCTAACTAAAAATAAAGACAAGATGATAGTTTATTACACTTTTAATGAAATTTGCAGATTGTTTCAGTGAAGTTTAATAAACTCAGCCGTCTGCTCCTTGCTATCTAAAATATAACAGGACACCTGAGTAATTCTGGAGCATCTCACACTTCTGATAATCAGTTGTCTGCTTGACGTTTATTCATCTGTGCAAAAACTATAACTTTATTTCTCAGCCAAACCAATTTACTCAGGAACAAATAAAATACAAAAAAAAAAAGCCAAACAATAACATTTTTAAGTTATCTAAGTGACTTATATTACATGTCTAACCTGAGTAGCGAAAGACGGCGGTGAGTTTGAAAACGATTGCCGGGAGTCCGGTGTTCTCACCGACTCTAATGAGCCTAGAACCCCGGCTCGCTATCGAGCTGGTGGGTAACAGACGTCTCCGAAAACGTCGGAGCGCTTTTGAAAATATGTGGTGTCTTGATAGACTGAGCAAATATTTGAGGTTACACAGCTACATTCTCACCTGAAAAATGTTAAACGTTTATTTTGTGACCAGAAAGAATAATAAGAGTAACATTAAAACTAACTAGCTGCCGCCATTGTTGACAACTGCGCTGGGCCGCGCTATGAATTCTGGGACACAGTTTCTTCTTCTTCGGGGTTTAACGGCAGCTGGCATCCTTGTACATGCAGTGCTGCCATCTTCTGTTTCAGTCCGTTATTACACTCTTAAATACTACTACTTATTTGGGATCTTACAAAGCTTCAAACGACGCATCGACTATTAAATTAGTCGTCGACGATTTTAATAGTCGACGTAATCGTGACTAGTCGACTAATCGTGGCAGTCCTAATTTTAACACTAATGTTTAAAAGTACTAAAGCTATATGGAAGCAATGATACTACAGCTATAATACTACAATACCATTATGTAACGATACAACTTTGTTAACCATAAGAGAAGATTACTGAATGGTTTGGTTTGTACTTAATTTATGTTTTATTTTATTCCATTTACACCTGACAGAGGAATGAGCTGCTGTAAACCAAAGGCCATTTATGCAGAAATAACAACACCATGATATACCACGAAGCTGCCTGAAGATTAAATAACAGCAACATATCAATTTCAGCATTTTTAGTTTTCATGATCATGTAAGCAAAAATCATAAGTGAAATGAAACTCTGAATAATGGCTCAGAGCTACTCTTCGGAGCAGTAGAAGTGCTAACATGCTAACACAATTTAATGAGCAGACTTGTTCCAAACAGTCAGACTGAACTTACAAGATAAAAATAAAAATACATACCTCACAGTAACTGCACTTGTAGAGTCTCTTTCTGGTGTGGATCTGTTGGTGTCGTCTCAGGTGACTCGGAGTTTAAAAGTCTTCTCACACAGGTCGCATTGATAAGGTCTCTCCTCAGTGTGGGTAAACATGTGGCTTTGTAAATGTGCGTCTGTTGTAAAGTATTTGCCACACTGATCACACCAGTACACATCTTCTCCGGAGTGAATGCGTAGGTGTATATTTCGGTACCATAGCTGGCTGAAAGTTTTTCCACAGATGTCACAGCTGTATGCCTTCATTCCAGAGTGGGTAACTAGATGTCTCTGTAAGTTGCTACTGTGAGTAAAAGCTCTGCCACACTGATCACAGCTGTAAGCTTTAACTCCACTGTGGACGATTTGGTGTCTTTTTAGGACATTCTTCCAGGAAAACAACTTTCCACACAAGTCACAGCTGAACAGTCTCTCTCCAGTGTGGATGAGCTGATGTTGTTTTAGTTCAGACTTCCTCGTAAAATCCTTCCCACACTCGTCACAGGTGTATTTTTTCTCTCTCTTTCTTCTGTGAGGTTTGTCGGCGTCCTGAGAGCGCTGACTTCTCGGTCCATGTTGGTCCTGCAGTGACAGAGATACAAACAGAGGCAGTGAGTGAAATGCATTCATTGAACAAACTGAAGCTTTAAACTCCCTCCATTAACACTAGTTTTAAACCTGAAGGTGGAGTGTGGCACCAAACACCTTAAAGGTCTCTTATCCACATCTACTGGTAGTAGTAACACATTACATCCAACCTGGTGTTAAAGATAATTAATCATTGTTTAAACACTCTAAAATCATGCCCATCCCTCCTGCTTTTACACAAATATTAGTGCTAACACACTCAGAATAGTAATAAATGTTAACCAGGTCTGTACTTTTTATATTTCCTGTTACTGTTTCCTATTATATTTCTATAATTGACAAATATATTCAATAATAATAAATCAAATGTAACAGTTACTAGCTTGGTTCAGTGAAGGATGATGTCAGAGTCTGACTGTAACCTGAGGGGTTTTTTTACTTTTACTCGTTACATTAAAACAATATATATCTGTATTTTCTACTCCTTACATTTTCAAAACAGCCTTGTTCTGGTTTAAGGCATTTGAGGGGAGTTATTTCATCACCGCGGGCATCAAAGATCAAATTGATTTGAGCCTAAACAGTAACTCATGAAATCCAATCCTGCATTATACACCAGGCTATGTGGTCAAGTCCTAAAAACGGAGCATGTAACGATCACCGTAACGCAAACCGTAAATTTTATCTGAGCTAAAGGTTTAAATCACCATCAATTTCATCCTTCTATGTGGGAAATAGATTCAGAGTTTGCTGACATTCCTTATCATACAGAGGTCCATCGGCTGAGTTGGGAAAAGTTCTCAATAAGAGTTTTTGAGCTCAGCAAGGAAATCTGTCAGTTCATGGACATGTATGATGCGGTGAAGACATTTCAAGTGAAGCTGTCACAAATGCACCAGTGCAACTTGCCTCACTTTCCCTGTTAAGTAATGTTGAACCAAGTCGGCGCACTTGCTGATAAACTGAGCGCACTGAGTTCGCACGGCACTTTGGTGACTGTGAAGCACAAAAAGAGAGTTTCGAGCTGCTTCGCAACCCATTTACATGGAAACTGCACCTGTGCAGATTCAGATGGAGCTGCAGTTTAATGGTACATTCAAGGCAAAGTATGACACTGAATGGCCCGCACAGTTTATTAGTTCCATTCCTGCAGCAATGCCCCAGCTCCGTCTACATGCAGCTCCAACCTTGTGTATGTTTTCATTTATTTTTTCTGGGGTTTTTGGCAGCGTGTTCATATTTCTAACTTGCATAATTTTGACAGGATATATTTTTAAGATCAAAACATTTAAAGTTAAAGTTGATTTTTTTTTTTAAAGTTCATTTATTCTGGAATAATATTCCTGTCTGTTTTTTATTCATATTTATGTTTAAAAAACATGGTTTTAGTGTGTTCAATAAATGTTTAACTTGTTTGGCCCGCAACCTAAAGTGTGCCTTGAGTTTTGGCCCCCTGTGCAATTGAGTTTGACACCCCTGGTGTAGAGGATGGAAATCAGCCAGGACAACTCATGAAACATCTGCACACATCTGGCTGAATTCAGTTGTGTACATCCCAAGAGCAGCAGGTCAGCTGATCACAGCCTGTACAATAAGAAAATCGACTCAATAGAAATGATTGTGAGCTGTGACTCTTTTCCCCACACTGAGCCACTACAGCTCATTTTAGGGTTCCCCACCTGCTGAATCCCACTTTAACCTCTTGCCTGCCCATTTTCCTCTTTAGAGCCAAAGTCACCCTCTACAATGTAGGCATTGTATTATTACATGATTATTACATTACATTAATATAGCACAAGGTTCAGTTAGTTTTGCATAAAATATATATCAGTACTTCAGCTTTTAACCCTTTAACACCTACCATAGAACCCAGTTTGTCAGAGCTTATCTTTATATTTTTACATGCCGTTAATGCCATTTTTGGGAGCATTTCAAGTTGCTATACATTAGAGCTGGGCGATATAAGATTTTTTCATATCACGATATGCTTTTTTCATTTCAGGTGATAACAATATATATCACGATATAAGCCAAATAACTATATTTGTAAGATTTAAATTGCTCACAAGTAAAATGTGAAATAATCAGCAGCTTGTTTTGATTTAAATATTTATTTCCCATAATAAGTTCAACAGGGCAGATGTACTTAAAATGAGGCTTCAGTTTAGGCAAATAAAGGCAAATAGTACAAACTACACAAAAGGTAGCCGCTAAAGCATTTAAGTTTCAAACAAACAAACAAAACAGACTACTAAATTGTCAGTTCCACTTAGAAACAAAATATTAATTCTAAAAATAAATCTTAGTTTATTTACAGAAGAAGAGACAAAATGACTAACTTATTTCATATTGCTTTGGAAGCGCTGTCTGAGAGAAATGTTTATGTCCAAGGAGTTGGTAACGAGGATCCATTACCTTAATTAGCTGCTTGAATCCTTCATTGTCGACCGTGTTTATTGGTAGCATGTCTTTAGCAAGACAGAAAGCTATGGCATTCGTTATGTTGTTATGTCTCTTAGCTTTTTGTCATATGGTAAGACGCTGGAGAAAGCCGACTCAATTGACTGTTGCTGCTTCGCAGGATTCCCCTGGTTGTTTTCGACGACGAATTAGCGCTTTCAGTCAGAGATTGAGCGTGCTCTAGTGGGTGGCACTGCTTCAGGTGATAAAAAAGGTTTGTTGTATTTCCAGACTTTGTGAAAACATGCTTTCGGCACAATTTACAGTGCGCGTTACTCTGTTTTTGTCAGACTTCAAATAGCCGAAATACCTCCACACTACGGAACTTCTCCGGCCTTTCCTTTCGACAATCTCTCCGGCATTGGAACCGTCATCTGTGTTCTCTTCGGTAACCTCTCGGTTGATTTTTCTCTAGTTGGCACACTCATTTCCTCCATTACCCGGCCGCACTTCAGCTGGCTGCTTCCCAAACAAATACACATGTGCAGCTTGGCACTTGAGCTGTACATAACAAGTTACGTGACGTGACGCTGCGGCTGTGATTGGTTCGGCTCTGTGCTGCTTAATTTGTATTGGCTATTCATTTTTTTATAAGAGAGGAAGAGAGAGAGAGATGAGGCCTATCGCAATAGTTTCATTTTTCTATCGAGAAAAAGTTATTTCGCAATACATATCGTTATCGTTCTATCGCCCAGCTCTACTATACATCAATATTACCATTATATCCCAAATTTTAATAATATCTATGCACTAAGTCCATAGTAACTACATAAAGTACAAAAAAACTGCAATAAAATAAAACAAATGTAAAATTGTTTTTGTTCTGTTTCTACACATATTTCTACTTAGAGAAATTTCAGAGGTTTATCCCTCAAAACTGTAAATGCAAAAAAGTTGCACATTGTTTCCAACCACAGGAAATTTGTTTTGAGTATTTTTGAGATTTTTATATACTGCAGGAAAAATAAAAATAAATATTATAATGCAAACTTGCAAAACAAACAACATGTGCATCAAAATAAACTATTTCCAGCAGTGCAATTTGAGTTCTAAGCATCCCAGAAACAATACAGAAAACAAAGTCAAACATGACTTTTAAAAACACCAGTATAGGTATCCCTGAAGGCAGGTTTTGGCAGGTAAAGTTGGACATGCGATAGTTTTCGCTGACATCTATTCTAATGTAGGAAGTGTTATGAACAGCTGATCGGATCGGCAAAGCGTGTTTCTGGTATGTTATGTTTTTTTGCTGCAGTTTTTGCAAATGTGGAAGAAAACCGTGACCTAGGGCAAGCTGATGGCATAAGATGTAAGTACAACTCCTCCTAAATAAAATAATTGCACTAGCTTAAGTGCAGTTCTACCGGGATTTTAAAATTGTTACGCAAAACGGAGCGTTCCTGCTCCAATAGGCCTTAAAGGGTTAATGGAGTACTTCTTAACAATAGTATCTGTCACCTTCTGTGTCGAACTCATTGTTTTCTCTGCAGTGGCTGAGCTGAGTCCAAGTAGCTTAAATGTTCCCCTGCTGCTCCGTCAGACTCTTCTCCTCCTGCTGATCAGCTGGACACAAAACAGAACTTTGTTAGGCTCCACACTGCACTGAAGAGTCAAAGTGTCTCATATGTTCATCTGAGAGCACAAACAACAAATTTTAGCTTCCCTGGGTGGGCAACTTGTTTAAAACAGACACAAAAGGTTTGAACACCGATATCAAATTCAGCAGTATGGCACACCAGTACCAGGAGAGCAATTCCTCTTTAAAAATGGCCCTGGCCATGAACAAAAAAACCCAAAAAACAATCAATGGAGCTGCATAAACGAGTACAGTGTTTCCCAACCACTGTGCCGCAGCATATACAAATTTCCCACCTGTGGGACTAATAAAGGCCATCTTATCTTATATACGTGTGCCGTGAGAAATGATCAGGTGTGCCGTGGAAGATTATCCTATCTGAGTGGGTTTAGAAATCTGAGCCATGATCCGAGTAACCCTCATCACTCAGTCACACTCCGATTCTATACTTGTATCAAGTCCATTGTACTACTTTCAAGCATTCTGTCCACCTGTCCTCTAATGTGTGCCTTCCTCCTCTTTGTATATACTCCTCTTATATGTTATTTATTCTTACTGTCTTACTATTATATTGTTTCCATGCACAGTTGGTGTGGAGCACCCACAATTTAGTTGAATACGTACAAAGACAATAAAAGACTATTCTATTCTATTCTATTTATCTTTGTTCCTCCATTTCAGTTTGTTTGGAGCTTTAAAAAATCTGCAGTATATTTAAATGTGATAAGAACACAGATCCCCTCTTAGGATTTGAGGCTGTATTTGTTTTAAAAATGCATCTCTGGTATCTCTGGCCTATCATTATTATTTGCTACCAGTTAATCAGGCTCATTTACTGAATACTGATCAGAATATATCAAATCATCTTTGAAATGATTCTAATAACAGGCGTCTCAGAGTGAGGCCAGTTTTTACAATCAAATGCCCTGTGGGCCAACACAACTTTGCGCTGATAAGACAAAGGCAGCTGTGTTTTAGCCTGGAATACATTTATTTTTGCATTTCTCATAAATGGATTTCATTATAGCACTTTTACCGCCAACATGTTGGGATTTTTGGAGCCGGAAGTGACCTTATATGGATGAAGGATGGTGCTAGCTAGCTAGCTTGGATAGCACGCTGCATTCATAAACTGTGCAGGTGCCACACAGTGACACAGAGATGCTAACTAGCGCTTAGTAACAGACTAATAAAATAATAGAAACTCTGATTACACTTAGTTAATATAAAAGCTTTCTTCATTTTTCTTCTCAGTGTTTCATTAGCATTTGTTGATATCTTCTTGTAAATTAGTTTATAGCAGCTTGACTTGATGTAGAGGCTTTTTCTTTCAACAGGTTCACAAATAACTGACAACAGAGACCGAGGAGAGCAACAGAAAACTTCACTCAGGAGCTAAATTCAAGATTGACCAAACTCAGATCAAAGTTACCTTAGTGCTTCAGATTAGGAAGAAAAATAAACTAAAACACAAACGCAATGAAGCGGGAACTCTGCGGCTTCTTCTTCTTTTGGGTTTTTCTTTGGCGGTTAGAGCTTTAAGGTGCATTACCGCCACCTGCTGGACTAGATGGTTCTTAAACTAAAACGAGAGATTTAAAAGTATTTTAATAAACAATAAAAACAAAGTCAAAATGTTTCAGTGTGTTATATTCATGAACATAAACATCAGATGGCTTCAGCTTACCCTTACCCCCATTTCTTTAAGAGGTTTTGCTTTCTGCAGTCCGCCACAGTAAGTAAGTATGTGTTGTTTTGCCTGATTTAATAAAGGTTACACTGACTCATTTCTCAATCACCAGATCCAAGTGTGACATTAGCCATAATTTCCCAGGAGGGTACTTGGGTTTGGAGTCACAGCACAGTTTTCAGATTAATTAATGGGCTTGAGTACAGCCTGATAATTACAGGCATTCAAACTGCCTGTAATTCTATGGCATTCTGTCTCTATGAAGACATTAGATCTTACATATTTCTTGGTTAAAACCACATTAAACTCCTTAACAATAAGCCTGCAGCTGCAATGTGGAGGCAACTAAGAGTTTTGATGAGAATTTTCCAAAAATCTCATCCAATTATTTCTCCTTTACAGATTGTATAACTTTCAATTTTTAAAATAAGAATGCTCCAACAAAGAAGAAAATGATTTTTCTTTCATTTGTTTTGATACTAACTGAAACCACAAAGCTCCAGTTTCACACCCCAAACTAACCAACTGTAATGCTTCTTTTCATCAGCACAATAGTTTTCAGTTGTCAATTTCACATTGGTCTATATTCTCCACATCCTGTCATGTCCTTATCCTCGTTGGGAATCAGAGATATGAATATAATCAATTCATTAATTAACAATTGAATTCCACGCTTGTGTTCATCCACAGCAGCAGGACAATAAAGTTTATTGTGACCCTGATACTGCAGCAGATCTCTCTGATCCATTACCTGTTATCACTTCAAATAGAAATGAGGCTGTAGAGGTTTGGTGCGTGCAGAAAAACAGCTGCAGGGCTGCTGAAAAGACTTTTCTGCACCAACTTTCTGCGAGCAAATGCTGAACTTCTCCCAGCGTGTTGAGCTAATGATTAGTTGGTGTTTTTCTCCAAACACTCGCTCACTCTTCTCTCAATGTGTTCACAATGAACTGTGAACAGACACAGAGGAGAGCAGCAGAAGACCTCATTCAGGAGCTAAACTCAAGATTAACTGAACTCACATTAAAGTTTGCTCGGTGCTTACCTTTAGATGAGCCCACAAACTGCGAGACACTCTACTGTGGCAACACCACCAGTTTATAAAGAAGAATAGACGACAAAGAAAAGTTTTTACTTCCAGAAAGAGCAGCAAAACAAACTCGGTGAGGAGGGAAACCTCTCAGACAGACCCAGACCCCTGCACAAAGTGCTGTTCAGACAAACTCATTTATATTTCATGTTTTGCAGCAATGGCACACCACTACCAGGCGAGCCATCACACTTCCTCTTTATGCCACAGTACAGGAAGTGTCAGCTCGAAGAATTTTATTTATTTTAATTTTTGAATTCATCCATTTATTTTATTTTAAGTGTGAAAATTAAAACGCATCAGATTGAAAACCTCAAGCAAAACAACCGATGAAGCTGCATAAACTGGTAACACATATATACAAACAAATATATAAATTAAGTACATTAAACACAGGCGATAAACATTCGAAGCTAAAACAACCAAAACTTATTAAACTTTAGAATCTAAAAAGAATGAAAACCTTCATGAACATGATGAAAAGTGTTTCATGTCAGAAACAAATGTAATAATATTCAGGACAAACATTTGCAAGCTGAAGTAGCTGCATCCAAGTCAGTCAAGTTTAAAATCACCTTAAATCCATTAAGTGAGATCAGTTCCTTCAGTTTTTGTTGAGTTCAGTTGATTCTAAGAGGAAGGAGCTGAAAATCTGAACACTCTTTTCCCAACACAACACCTTTAACACTGAGTTGGTGGTGGGGTAGCTTTCTACACCTTCGTGGGGTGCTCAGGCTACGTCCTGGTGTGTGTCGGTTTGTGTGTCATTAGTGGGTGGGCGTGTGTGAGAATGACTAGCCTGTGTGTGATCGTGCATGGCCTGGGTCCTGTGGACATGGTCATGGAGGCAGGTGTTCTTGAGCGCCTGGGCAGGCTCGTACAAAGGGGTGGTCGGCCACTAGTGGAGTCAGCTGCCCCTGGCCTGAGGTTCTCCGGGATTCTCAGCCTTCGTCTGGGGAGCCCCATCTGGGGCTCCTGGGGCCATTATTGCAGCTTCCCACCCTCATCATCAAATACAATTGTGACAAAGACACACACTCATACTCTCTCTAACAGACAGGCCGCAAGATGATTGATGATTTATGTATCTGTGGATTTATCTTACGTGTGCAGCGGTTGTCGATACATTGAGTTTTTCTATTTGTAAAACATATTCGTAAAAAATCAATCAAGAGACATAGTGAGACGTAGACTGTGACAACACAGGCTTGACATGGGGTCTCAGGAAAGATAAGAGGTCTAAGGTCTCTAAAACCTTTGGATGTTCAGTCTCTGACAGAAGGTTTGGAGACATGTAGAAAGTTAGCTTTCAATTGGTGAAATGAATATTTTATTTACAGTTTCTCATACACAAGGCAGATAATATTCTTCATGTACATTATTTTTTACAAATACTGAAATTACAACAAACTGAAACAAATCACATTTTCATGAATTCATCTCTTGATGTTTTATACAAAACTTCTGAATGTGTTCTCTCTGATTTCCCAGTATGTGTTTTGGATCGACTAAAATGTATTTACAATAGCCAGAGTCTGCTGAATCCAAATATTTCTTAAATCCAAAGGTTAAAAATAAGGGGGCCGAAAATTCACCCCATTCCTTTTATTTACTGGAAGAGATCAAATCTGAGACTCTGTTATGTTGAGCTACATGAAGACAAGAAGATTCAAACTTAATACAAAAAGTCTGATATAAATCACAATATTTGTAATTAAAGGATCATTAGCTGCTGGCAAGGCTCTCCACTTGCTTCTTCAAAAGTTGTGTTGTGAAAACCCAAGTTTTTGTTGTTCATACCGGCAACAGGGTTGAATTCATAATTGCCGTTGCCTGGTAGCATCGACCAGCCAAACAACTGGGGTGAGGTGGGGAAGGTCCATTGAGGTCCAGCCGCAAAATTGCCCACAGCCTGATAATTTGCACCAGTTCTGATTAAATTGGTCTCCAGGTGCTGGTGTACTGCTGCTTGAGTGGGGGCTGTCCCTCTCCCTGAAACTGAATCACAGACAGCACAGTCAGTAAAAGTACAATACAAAGTTCTTGTTTCAAATTATACTCAATATACATTTCAAATTAAATTAATGAATGAATTACCCAGATGTCTGAATCAAAGTTTATTAATAGGAGATACTTACATGAAATGGGAACTCCTAAACTTTCTCCTTCTGTTTTGAAACCAAGTTTTTACCAAAAGATGAAAGAAAATAGAAAACATCTCATCAGTACAATGGAGACAAGATTGAACACGAATTCAATTTCTTATGTTTTAGTAAGCTGAAAAACACTCACCTGTTTGTAGTCAAAGGAGCTTGCAAAGAAAAGCGTCTGGACTTCTTTAAGTTGCTTGAAGACGTTTCACCTCTCATCCGGAAGCTTCTTCAGTTCCTCTAATCGCCTGAGCCAAGGTGTGAAACTGGGTGTGGGTCCCAATCAGCCAGGGTTTTGGTTGAGCTCATTGTGAAACCTGGCCCCACCTTATCATGCGAATTCCTGAGGTCGGATGGCCCAGGATGTGAGTGGGCGTTAAGGCGTCTGGGGAGGGAACTCAAAACTGGATTATAGATGGCAGACAGTTGGTGTCGTAAACCACCGCCTCTGTTCAAAGATGGTCGCTCACAGTGGACATAGATGGCTTCTTTCACTTTCAAACCATCTGTCCTCTCTGTCCAAAATGTGAACATTGGCATCCTCAAAAGAGTGTCCTTTATCCTTTAGATGCAGATGGACTGCTGAGTCTTCTCCTGTGGAGGTGGCTCTTCTATGTTGTGCCATACGCTTGTGAAGTCTCTCCAGTGTAGAGGTCTGGGTACTCTTCACTGCACTGTACAGCAAACACCACATTGTTAAGTCTGTGTTTGGAGTTTTGTCTTTCGGGTGAACCAGTTTTGTCTGAGCGTGTTGCTGGGTCTGAAATGCACCGGGATGTCATGCTTGGAGAAAACTCTCCTGAGTTTTCTGATACACCGGCTACAGTTTCACACCTTGGCTCAGGCGATTAAAGGATCATCAGGGGTCCTTTATCCCTCTGTGGGGGATACTCCCACTAGGTTTAAATCCGGGACTCTCCACCATTTGACCTTAGAACTGAAGAAGCTTCTCGGATGAGAGGTGAAACGTCTTCAAGCAACTTAAAGAAGTCCAGACGCTTTTCTTTGCAAGCTCCTTTGACTACGATGACCTGGATGACTGAGAACCTTCACAGACACCTGTTTGTAGGTCAGTCCCGTCATCTCTTCCAACTATTTAATCTCTGTTGGCTCATGGTAATGTTTCAAATGAAACTGATGGACAAGAATATTTAACTGTCTCTCTGTGAACACCACCTGGGCCGTTCCTTTAGGTTTCTCTGAAGCAGTGCTGGGATCGTGCAGAGTGGCAGTGATGTTGCCATCCTGGCTTCTTGGGACAGCAAAAACCTGTTTCTGCTCTGAGACAGAGCTGGAAACAGCCTCAGAAGTATCACCGGTTTTGTTGCTCACTCTCCACCCGTAAGGCGAGTTCTTCCAAGGGTCGACTCCCTTCAAGGGAGACAGGGACATTTCTCCCATTGAAACTAGACCAACAAGCCAAACAGTTAATTGTGTCATTTTTCCAAAGTCACACATCAGAGTAAAAAAAATGAAGATGAGTGTATGAAAGATTGTTTTGAAAGCTCAGAAAGTCATCCATTTCTGTGTTTGATTCTGTTTTTATTCTAGGATTGATTCCATAGAGATTGTGCACAGTGTGATGTAAAAAAGTAGAAGCTAAAAGTAAAAATAGTAATATAAAAATAGTATTTTATATTCAATTCTGGATTTAACAGGAATCCTTTTGAGAAAAGTCAATATAAGAGAAAAATGCTCTGTCTTTCTGTTTCCTGCCAGTTTGTCTCTGAAGAACTTTTATGGTGTGTATGGATACATGCTCCTCTAAGATCCATAAAATGACATGTGGTGTGCCTCAAGGGTCGGTTTTAGGCCCTGTACTTTTTAATTTGTATATGCTCCCTCTTGGCGGCGTCATCAGGAGGCATGGAGTGAACTTCCACAGTTACGCTGATGATACTCAGCTGTATAGCTCCGTGTCTCCTGATGACACCAGACCAATGGATGCCCTTTTAACTGTATTCTAGATATAAAATCTTGGATGGCAGAAAACTTTTTACAGCTTAACCAGGACAAAACTGAGGTTTTAATCATCGGTCCTGAGGCTCAGAGAGAGAAACTCTTGTCTAAATTACAGGCATTTTCACTATGCCCTTCACTACAAGTGAAAAACCTGGGTGTTATTCTTGACTTTGAGCTTGGTTTTATCCCACATATTAAACACGTAACCAAAATTGGATTTTATCATCTAAAAAATATAGCCAGAGTCCGCCCTATTCTCTGTCGGGCCAACACGGAGATGCTGATGCATGCTTTTATTACCAGTCGCATTGATTACTATAATGCCCTGCTCTCTGGTCTCCCCAAAAGAATATTTCACCTTTGCAACTTTTGCAAAACTCTGCAGCTCGTGTGCTGACGAAGACCAGAGGGCGGGCCCACATTACACCGGTTTTACAATCGCTGCATTGGCTCCCCGTGTGTTTCAGGATCGATTTAAAGTTCTTTTATTGGTTTTTAAATGTCTTAATGGTCTTGGGCCTTCTTATCTTCAGATCTGCTTTACCATATGAACCCTCGCGGACCCTGAGGTCCTCTGGTACTGGCCTTTTGATTGTCCCTAAAGTCAGGACACATACTCACGGAGAGGCAGCTGTTCAGTGGTATGGTCCTCGACTGTGGAACGTGTGTATCCATGACCGTTTCTGTTAATAAGAGTGTGGGGAATGAGTGGGAGGGTGGGGGTGGGGTGGGCTGCTTTTAACCATGTAAAGCACTTTGTGCTACAGTTTTTTTTTGTATGAAAAGTGCTTTATAAATAAAGATTGATTGATTGATTGATTGATTGATTGAAGCTAAATGCTTTCCATGGAGTTTTTAGGACATCCTGATAGTAACAAATTACAGTAATGAACAGGGAGGCGGCAAAGTCTTAAACAACAAATGGGCTCATCTGGGATTTGAACTTAAGAAACTCAAACTGAGGATCATCCCCAAAACCAACAAGTCACAGGAAACAGCCACATTCTCCTTTTAAAATCTCACATTTCAGTGGCACAGTTTCCAACAATGTTACTCTTATTTATGTTTCTGCGTCACAAAATAAACTTTTAACATATTTTCAAGCGAGAAAGTAGCCGTATAAACTTCAAATATCTATTTGGTTTATCAAGACATCACATATTTGCAAAAGTGCTGTGACGTTTTGGAGACGTCTGTTACCCAGTCATTAATGTGATGTCCTCGCGCCGATCCACATCACGTGGGTCTATACTTTCAGTTCTTTTGTTCATATTTAATAAAACAAAAATGCAGACATAAGTGTAAACATTAGTTTTGACTGCTAGTGAAAAGTGTTTTCTTTACAAATAACTCTCTCACTGAAATAAGAGAGTTATTTGTTACGACCCGGCTCAAGGCCGCAACCAAAAAAAAAAGATGAATACCAGGTTGTGGGTGAGAAGAGGCTTTATCTTAAACTGGACAACCAGGTTGGCTAAAAATTGGCTGGTGCCACTAAAGCAAACACAACAAAAGAGATGGACAAAATGGTGAACGGAGAACTAAACTATACTGGGAAACTAAACTACTGACCCTGAACAGAAACACAAACCTGAACACAAATAACCGCGAGCAGAAAACAGATGACGGTTGGGCAGCAGGGAAAACACACAGATGATAATAATAATCAATCCCTCAACAGGTTTGTGCTCTCTGCTCATATTGCCTTCATATTAAATCGTTTTGTGCTTTTTAAAGAACTTATTTTAACATTGCACTCAACAACAAACAAATCCCCCCTAACAACAAAAGTAACTTCAACGGCCAAATTTCATTATATTTCTTCAGGTCTATATACGGGCCGCAAGTTAGGAGTGAGGTAAGCAAAGAGAGTCCCAGGTATTTATACACCAGTGGGATGTGTCCCTTAAAGGAACCCAGGAACTCATCTTTCCAAGTTCCGTAGACTAACAGGCCCTGGATGACTGAGAACAGACAAAACTTAAATCTTTTAGGCACTGCTGGGAGTTGAACCCAGGATCTCCTGTTTTCTAGTTTAACACTTACTAGACAGGCACTTTAACCAACTAAGCCACAGTGCCACATACATGCCACACAGATGAGTGACTGATGAACACTGAGAAAACCTCCAAACATCAAACCAATTTGAGCTTAAACAGAAACACATGAAAGGTAATCTTGTTTCTTTATTTAATCACCAGAGGTTGTCGCATCAAAAGAGACAACGTCTGTCAAAGTCAGGGGTTAAAAGTTTTGCTAGCTCTCCACGACACTCTAAACTTCAGGCTGCTCATCTACAGTCAGCCTCCTCCATTGCGTCTTGATGCCCACTCACACTAGTCAGCTTCTACGACAGGTGGGTGGGGTAACTGCAGAGTTACTCTAGTTTTGCATTTTCATTTTCTTCGTTTGTTTTTAATTTAGTTTAGTTTCACTTACGTTCTATTGTGAGTTCATGTATTTCAGTTTCGTTTAGAGAGCAAGAGAGTAATAATAACTAACTGAGGAAATAAAAGTAAAACCCTTCAAAGTGCTGCAGAAAAAGAAAATATTTCACTCTAGTCAGTCACCTTAAATGATAAAAACTGGACTTCACCACAGGCTCTAACTTGGCTGCCCAATTTAAAATCACTGTCCAACTTAAAACCAAGGTCAGTAATACCAGGTTTAACATAAACATCCAGGGGTCTCAAATCAACAGAGGAGGACTCACAAGGACCACTAGTTCCAAACGCCAACACCTCTGTTTTCTTATCATTAGAATTTAAGAAGTTTAAAGCCAACCAAGCTTTAATGTCATTTAGACATGTCAAGAGAGGTTTTATGGAGATGCCATCCTTCTGCTTTAGCTGCAAATAAATTTGACAGTCATCAGTGGAACAATGAAAAGAGATCCCATGCCTTTTAAGGATGAAACCCTAAGGCAATATATACAGTAAAAAGAGCCCTAAACTTGACCCCTCTGGGACGCCACATGACAGAGAAGCAGGAACCGAGAAGCTGACAGAGAAAGTTCTGTTGCCAAATAAGACTAAACCAATTAAGTGCAGTGCCACCAATACCCATAAGATCATTTAATCAAGATATTAGAATTTTGTCGTCTACTGTGTCAAAGGGTGCAGTCAGATCAAGCAAGATCAGAACAACGTGGTTACCAGAATAAAGACCTTTAAGAATGCAGATTCTGTGCTATAAAGGGTTTTAAATCCCGATTGAAAAACCTCAAGGATGCCATTACATCTATAAAATATTTCAGTTGACACAAAACAATTTTCTCTAACACTTGGAAAGAAAATGCAGCTTGGAAATCAGTCTATAATTAGCTAAAACTGTGTGATCAAGGCCAGGTTTCCTAAGCAGTGGCTGCACTACTGCATGTTTGAAAATTGCAGGAACCACACCAGAGGACAGACTGCTGTTAATAATGTCAAGGACAGACTGCCCTATACTAGGAAAGATTTCTTTTAACAATCGTGGAGGGAAAGGATCCTGGGGGGAACCTGCGGGGTTAATATGACACCCCGCATCCTCTGAAATGGAGAGAATCACAAGCTCAAACTGAGTAAAATCAGCAGTGCAAGGCACAGAGACAGAGGGTCAGAGTCAGGAGCTGTGATAAGAGCCCTGGTGGTGCCGACCTTTTCAATAAAAGGCGATCATCATGTCTGGCGATTATACCTCAGCAGAGACTTTGTTTGGTGAATGACACAGGTCAGAAATAATAGAAACAGAAACAAACTTGGGAGTGACAGATGAGCAACCACACACACCGGCGCCATCTTGTTACCAGTCAGGTGTGAAGAACAGTTAGACCAAAGGTTCATTCAAGACTTTTTATGTGAAGGGGAGGATTTTAAACTGGATTCTGGTTTTATCAGAAAATCAGTTCCACTCGATCTGTTTCAGGATGGCTGAGTGGTCTAAGGTGCTGTGTTCAGGTTGCAGTCTCCTCTAGAGGTGTAGGTTTGAACCCCATTTTGAGCAGTTTCTGCTTGGTATGAGGAATCAAATGCACAGTCTACTGCTTGCTGAATTTCATCACTTGCACACCTGGTGTTTGTCAAACACTTAATTCAGGCTTTTTCACTTAATACAAGATATTTTAGCTTGAAATAAGTGAACAAATCTGCCAATGGAACAAGTGAAAATAGTCTACTTTTTTCTAGTTTTAAGCTGCTTGTGTCTCGTTTAAGTGTAATGAGATCATTTTGACTAGAAATAAAAGAAATATACTTGGTAAGATTTAGAGTTTTTGCAGTGTGTGCTCCCAAAGCTGCCTCTTTTGCCTCTTATCTTATCTGCAAAGGCATTCCCTAATGTGACTGGATCTTTCCCTCGGGTATGTGCTGCACATTTAAAACGGCAATTCTACTGGGCAATAATACTGCTTATTGCATATTGGCTATCAGTGTATATTGTCACATTTTGTTTCTCTGCAGCTTACATGCAAAAGGGCAAAAAGGTTGACGGATTTAGAGTTGTGCACCGCTTTATGGTTATGTGTGGTTGTGAGAGGAGCAGTGACATTAAAGACAAGTGTCTTGCAGGTGATAGAAATGTCATCTTAGTCTGCAGCAGTAAAACATCTACCTCGTGTGGAACTAACAGTGTCAAAGGGTGAAATAAAACTATTTCCCCTGGAACATTGTACAGCTTGAGCCGCTGCATACTTACCTCACACGCAGAGGCAAAGCAGAAGCAACTGGATCTAATCTTTTAGGATAGTAAGCTACTGGCTTCATTTTTGGGGAAAGTGCTGTTAGTCCCAGTCACTTGGCATTTGTGCTGTTCACAGAACCACAATTCCATCGCTGAACTTCCTCCTGCGCCGTCGGATGGAGCTTGGCACGCTCCCTTCAAGCTTCCATCTTGTGGACGATCTCCTCAGTCACTCCTTCGCATGGCACCTCACGACACCTGCAAGTTAGTAATTGACACTCCTCTTTTGCTACGGCTCTCGCCATGTGTCAACTGCACACAATGAGACATGCACAAGAATGTTGCACATTCTTCTCCAGGGTTTCCCTCTTGGAGCAGCTCCACTCCGAACCTGTAACCCTGTGTATAAACATTAGTGAGCTGTTAAATGTTAAGCTTGTTTAACTCCCAGCTCCACCCGGAGCCTGTATCCTAGAAGACAAAGTTAAAACAAACTTCACATTTCCAAACAACTGTAGGTCATAAGAGTAATAAAGTATTCAGCATCACAAAGACAACTAGAAAGTGCATTTTCTGAAGAAACTGCAGTGTGAATGCTTGAATCTGAATGTATGCACTGAAATGAATTAATTGCTGAATTTAAGCTAAAATGTTGAATGAGCTGGAAAATACAGAATTTTTAACCTGAAAACAAAAGTGCAGAACTTTTGAAAGCTTATGTTCACACAGAAGAAGTTGGAAAATGGCTGAAAATGTATAAAATGTAAATTAGAAAAAGATGAGTAATGACAAAAGAAAATTTAGAGTCAGAAAACCTCTGAATATTAAACGTTCATATTCTTCTAATCACTTAAAGAGTGGAATTATGTATTATAAATCTCCAATTAAAAAAACCCCCAACTTAATAAAAATAAATGTAAAAACAAATTTGTTGAAATGAACTTAAAAGATGAACAAACATTCTGGAGAAAATACAAACTTTAATATACAGCATAATGTTTTTCAGACATATTGTGTATATTATGTTTAATAGTATTATATACATCAATTTGTTTTGTATGTCATAAAAATAACATAAAAATCTTTTTTTTTCTATTTTACAGCTCCTTTCTGAAAAGGACTAGTAGAATAAATAAAAATAACTAAATTAAATAACTAAATAAAAATAAGCAACATATGAAGTACATGAAAATTCAACTTTTAAAACCACAATCCTGAACCTTTAAATTGTGTTGGTTTCTTAGAACATGGCTGAACAGCTGTTTCTATCCGTCTACTTAATCTACTGCTCTGTCTACAGATCTTTTTATTACTCATTTTTTACGTTTTATTGTAAACAGTGTAAAGGAGAACTGTATAGAGATTTTTGAGTAAATTCAAATGAAAGCCTAAGGTGGTGACACAGTTTAAAGACAGACTTTAAAGAAAATTCTTATTTGAAACTGGTGATAAAATCCAGGTCAGATACAGTTACATACAAACATACAGTACACACTGCTGCTCAAAGGTTGGAGGTCAGTTAGAAAAGTCCCTGATTTTAATAAAAAATTGGCTTTAATGTAACATCACATGAAGGTTATCAGTAATGTTTTCACAGCTTTAATCAAATCATTCATCATCCATAAGTTGTGATGGAAAAATGTCTGCAAGCGTGCAGGAGCCCATTTTTAGAGACAATCACTCCTGTGTTATAATGTTAATTGAAGTTTATCAGGTCAGATGACCAATAGATGATAAGAAATATACTCTTACTGATTATTAGAGTTGAAAAGTACTTTGCTAAGCAAAATTAAATGAGGTTAGGCTGCAACTTGAAACGTTTACATAAAAGGCTCAGTTGGTGATGCATGAAAGAAAAATAATTTTCTTCTACAAATCTATTGGAGAATTCTGATTGTAAGAAATGAAAAATATTCAAAGAGTGAAACTGTTGGAAAAGTGAAGGTTTTGTGCAGCTGGGTGTTGCAGCCCCTTTAGAGGAAAATGTAAACTTGGTTTAATGAGGTTAAAAACAGAAACTGGGATGATCCAGACACATTTATTGTTTCTTTAATCCCCACAATAGTTTGAGTTTGTGCTCAAATGTCTTAAAAAGCTGTTTTGAGTGATAAATTAGGCTTTTAATGTGTTAAACTTGCATTAGATAAGACAATGTACCACTGAACACAGGAGGGATTATTGCTGAAAATGGGTCTGTGAACACCTCTGTAGATATCTGAGAGGATCACACTCCTAGACCAGAGGAGAGACATATGAATGTAAACAGCACTACAGTCAAGTGCTTTATTCCCATCTTCTCTTTTCTGGAATACATTTGACAGAACTGAGTCCTTACTTCTTTAATTGAAGCAAAAATGGCAGCTTTAGTGCTTCTTTCCTGCTTTACTTGGTCAAAATCCAGAGACTGCACACCATTCCTGAGGTAGGGCTTCAGGTCCATTCCCTGATACTGATGTTCTCCAATGTACTGAAAAGTGCTTTCCAGCACTCGAGGCAGTATTCCTGGCTCTTTTGGAGTTCCTGCAGCACTTCAAAACATTACCATAAGAACACGACTTGAACTTCACAAGGATATTGTGCTTCTGTCCGTACCTTGGATTGTGAAGGTTTTCCCAGCATTGGTTACACCATAGCTGAATATCAGTGCATTCTTCCCATCCAAGAAATCACTCATTTGGCTTTTGACTGTGTTCTCAAACAGCTCAGCCTGTGTTGTGTCAGGCCCAAAAATCTAGAAGGCAACAGAAGATAAAAAGTTGATAATTATTGACATAAAAGGGGGGAGAAAATGGGTCATTTCAAATGTTACTGACCTGTGAAAAAGAAAATTTGTGGAGTGACATGCCAATTCCTTTCTCACTGCTCTTCATGGTGGCAGAACCTTTTGGTGCATTCAGTGTCACCGTCTGGCTGTTTTCAATCACAACACAAGCCTGAGAGATGGGAAAACAAAGTGTTTAACAGTCTTTGTAAATCAAACCATCTCATAACAGGTGAAAGTCAGAACTGGCATGGGCCAGTTGGTGCAAAAGTGGCAACTACGTCTTAAATCAGGTGCTCTTTCCATCCATCCATCCATCCATTCGCTTCCGCTTATCCTTTTCAGGGTCGCGGGGTGCGCTGGAGCCTATCCCAGCTGTCATAGGGCGAGAGGCGGGGTACACCCTGGACACGTCGCCAGTCTGTCACAGGGCCAACACACAGGGACAGACAACCATAGTTTCCTCACACCTAGTGACAATTTCGATTATCCAATTAACCTATCCCCACAAGCTGCATGTCTTTGGACGGTGGGAGGAAGCCGGAGTACCCGGAGGAACCCACGCAAACACGGGGAGAACATGCAAACTCCACACAGAAAGACCCCGGCCTGATGGTGGAATTGAACTCAGGACCTTCTTGCTGTGCGGCAACAGTGCTGACCACCGTGCCACCGTGCTGAGGTGCTCTTTCCATTAGTTTTATTTTGAATGCAAGACAACTGCTCTTAAATAGTATTAGGCTACAAGATCATCTAATCCGGGTAGGGAGACCTATTGTGTTTTAATACAAAATGTTCCAGTCTCTTATATTGATGGAAATGTGCAGATGAGCTACAACACTTGCAGAAGAAAGCAGAGAGGATACACACTGGTTTTTCCTTATTGGTCATCCCAGTATGTTCGAGTGTACCTGATCCTCATTGTTAGAGAGCTCCTCTTTAGAGAAAGGCCTCACTCTGAGATAAACGCTCATTGTCTGCTGTTCAGCTGCACCGGGCACATCAGTCTAACAACAGAAAAAGACCAATCAAAGCAGAGGAGCTGAGTTTAAACTGTTTTTTCCAGTCCCTCCATTCAGTTACTGGGACAGACTCCTCAAGTAAGCGAAGAATTGGCAGCAATGGTAATGCAATAAAAACACAAACAAACAAAAATAAACATTACCTGTTGCAGGGACGTGTTGCCAGGAGGAAGACAAGTAAAGTCCATGTCAACAGACTGCATACAAACACTGTTTTCCTGAGTCATTTCACTAACTTCACTCATCTTCAAGTAAATTAGCTAAAACAACAACAACTACTACAAAAAGAAGTAATAGTTATTTGTTAAATTCATACATGAGATTGAGTGTAAGATATCAGCACTAAAGCTGATTTAACAGCCACTGACTATTGTAGGCTTGAAATAACTCTTTGCACCTTAACAAGAGCCAGTAGACCTGCTGGTTTTCCTCCACTGAGAATCAAGGGAAAGCTTCTAATCACCACTAATTGGAAGCAGATGTGAGTTCAAGCAAGTCATCAATATGTCCAACCAGCTTGGAGTGCCCTGTGTTCCAGATTCTCATTTGATGAATGTGTCACTGTACAAAAAGGAGACATATTGAAAAATTAACAAGCAAACAAGCAAGTAAGACAAAATGGAACCGTTTTAATCTTTGAGGATTCTTCCAAACATAGATTTCCTCATTTGTTTGATTTGATTATGATGTTGGAGAGCGCAGTCTAACCCACCAGTGTTCACTGTGGTTTAGATCTGCAGCCGGTTTCACAAGCGCAGTCTGTAGGATTAAACAAGTCTTATTTAGCTCAGGTTTACGCAAAAAAAATTTGGAGTTTAGTTGTCTGGGACAAAACGAAATTACAAACAGAGATTGAGAATAACCCAAATACTATAACATAATTAGGGTTTGGTGGGAGATACGTAAGCGGTTGGATAGAGAAGACGGCACATTATTTTTAACCCCTTTATTGAGAAACACAGACTTTGTTGCAGGAATGTCTCACAGTATGTTTGATATGTGGCGTAACAACAGGTTACAAATGATCGGCGACCTGTATCAAAACATCACATTGATGAACTTTCAACAATTGAAGTCATATTTTAATTTTTCTTGAGAACATTTTTAGCTCTCTCCAGGTTCATAATTTTGTTCATGCTAAAATGTTACAATTTTTAGAAACAACTACATATGATGATCTGGAGACATTTCTTATGAAGGAAACATACAGAACTCATTTTACTTCTGCTTTTTATTCATCACTGTATGCTCACAGTAGCAGTACATTGAGTGCTATTGAAAAATGGGAGGGAGATCTTAATAATCAATATACTGAGGAGGAATGGAAAGGAACTATTAGCATAGTTAGGTCTACTTTCACTTGCAACCGCCAGGGAGAAACCCAGTACAAAATTTTGCACTGCCTATATATAGGCCCTAATGCAGGGGTAGGGAACTCCAGGCCTTGTGAGCCGGTGTCCAGGAGGTTTTAGACCTCACCCTGGGTCAACACACCTGAATCAAATGATTAGTTCATTACCAGGCCTCTGGAGAATTTAAATTGCTGTGTTGGATCAAGGACACATCTAAGACCTGTAGGACACTGGCTCTTTAGGCCTGGAGTTCCCTACCCCTGCCCTAATGTTTTGCATAAGATTAAGAAACAACATTAACTTATTTACAGCATAAACTATGTACTAAACTATTGTTGCTGGCTCGGAAATGTATTATTTTTAACTGGGTCACAGATAAACCTCCTACTGTTACTTTGTGGTACAGGGAATTGTTTAGATTAATTCCACCTGAAAGAGTTGCTGCTGTCTTTGGAGAAAAATGAAGATTCATTCCTCAGTGTTTGGTCTCCCTTGCTTATTTATTTGCCAGATGATTTGTCCCAGCTGTTGAGAGATGGTCGGTTGTCTTTAGGATACCCCCAGGCAATTGGGGAGTGAGCACCAAGAATGGGAGTTTACTTTTATTTTTTTACTTGTGTGAATAATGATAAATATCTGCTTTTTTTCTCCCAATCTATGTAATTCTAATTTGATCATGATTTTAAATACATGTGATTGTTTTCCTGCTTTGTGCGAATGAATAAAAAGTGTTGTACAAAATAAAGTCAAACACCAGACAACTTACTTGTAGGGTTACTATAATCTGCTGTTACCATGGAATCAATAGCAACAAAAAAAGCAGTATTTCATGACCATCTTTAACTTGTTTCACCAAGTTGCCTTAAAATCTATCAAATGAATATCAGGAAGTATCTACTTGGGTTTTAGCCCCCCCAAAATGTGTTGTTTATGGGTTAAAACAAGCCTTGTAAGGTGTAAACTATACCTCACCCTTTGTGTTTACAGCATTCCTATCATGTCACTAGCCCCTTTAGTTCAAGCTCTCCATAATAAGCCTTCAACTGGCAAATGTTTACACTTAGTAAAAGCCCTTATTAATATACATGTCCTAAAGAAAAGAAAATGCCAAAGGTAAAGTTATATCTATTGCTTGAGAAAACTACAGCCATTCAGCGAGCTTGCAAAACTGCTTTTTCAGGTTCCTTTATTTGCACCTGTAGGTAGATTTTGCTAAAGTTTACAATTAACATCTAGATCTTAATCCCAAACTTGCCCCTTCTGAGGTTCCCCATCATCACCAACACAAACTCAAACAACACCACACCATAGTTTCCTCAATCATTGCTTTATTGAAAAAAATCTGGGTCATTTATGCATCAGCGATAGTGACTTCGACCTCTACACCAGGTTCGATGCTGATGGAGGTGATCTGCTTGACAATTTCAGATGGGCTGTGCAGATCAATCAGGCGCTTATGGATCCTCATCTGGAAACGATCCCAGGTTTTGGACCCTTCACCACAGGGAGTCTTTCTGGTGGTGATGCGCAGAGTCTGGAGGAAGGAAGAGAAACGCATTTTACTTTGATAAAATGATAAAGCATCCAGGATACACCATCAAGAAAAAATGTATTCCAATGTGGTGTTAGAGTTCTGAGCCATGGTCTTCAGTACCTTGGTTGGCATGCGAACAGGTCCCTTCACCTTCAGATTCTTCTCCTTAGCCCCACGGATCAGGTCTGCGCAGACTGCAGATCAGAAATGCACAAAACTTTTGAAAACATGGCCAATCATCACTTTGCCTTGATTTGCTTTCCAAGCCGTGGCTCAGAATAGCGTATACATAAATCAGGGTTTATCAGTCAAATTTTTGTCCTCATAGCTCAGGTCAATATTAAACTCACACATTAAATAAATCTGAGCTTAATTACCCTTCTCCAGAGATTTGACGTTGCGGCTGGTGAGGGTGATGCGGATGCGGTGGATGGCAACCTCAGTATCGACTGGTGCCTTGCCGGTGTCCTTAAAAGCCTGGATGTGAGGAGGAAGAAGCAGTTACTCAGACCCATCTCTGATATTGCAGGACAATGTTAAAAAACAACAGTGGTACACAGAATATTACACAGCATGGCTTACATTCAAACTACCCCCCCCCCAAAAAAAAATGGGGGAGATCTCAAGAACACGTGCAGCAAACTAGTTTAGGTTTGATTCCTTTTTTACTGATTCGAAGCCCGGGCAAAAGCACCTGAACGCAACGGCAGACAACTATAATTTGGGACACCCCGATAAATAACGACACCCATATGATTTACTTTCAGCAACAACCGGCCCTTCTTTGACTTCTCTATAAACCCCACAAAACGCGCGAGTCAAGAGACAGCTTTAACTTTTTCTCAGCGAGTCTTCAGCCTCGCTTAGAAATGCGCCGAAACGTAAACTGTGCATTTAACATCCTGAGCCGCATGAATCTACAGCTTTCTAACGTTAGTAAAATTGTATTTACAGTCCGTTTGGAGGGTGTTCATGAAGGGGTTGCGAGCGCCATTAGCTGTCGGCATTAGCAGCGACACTCCGTAAAACTCTTGAGTTCAAATTACTCTATAAATTATCAAGCCATTAGCAAAACCAGCTGCATACAAGTTGCTGGCTGGCATAATCAAACAGCACATACCATTGTGAATATTCCTGACCGACTTATTCGGGAAAAAATTCAAGCGAACAGCGGTGAGCCAGGAAAGCACGCCACCAACGTGGTTAGCTCTCGGTGAAAAGACTGAGCAGAGGCCCGTTTCCTCATATGCACTGCTCATCCGGGAGTCTTCTTCTTCTTCGTTAGTGTTTCAAGCGGCTTCATAACTAACAGCGACATCTAGGGGACACGATTTTACATGACTTTGAAATTTGTCACCATTGGAGAGCAGTGGGCGCTCTCCACATTTTGTGATCACGTATGTGCGTTTTAGATAAGACTTTTTCTTTTTAAAATTGCAACTGTTACTTTTACTATTATTCCAGTAACAGTGATTTGTACAAATTTGTTACAGTAGTTGTTGTGTTGTTACTCATAATCTATGGGAAATTCTTCATTCCAAAATGGGTATTTAGAAGCAAGAAACAAAATCAGAATACTTTATTAATCCCAGAGGAAGTGAAAAGGTCACAGTTGCTCCAAGACAGTATAAACAGTAACAAGCAAGTTAAAGTATCAATATTAAATAATACAATATATTACAAAATGTCTCTAATAATACAAATGACTGAATTACACAAATTTCCGCAAAAATATATCACAACAAAAGCAAGAATTGTCAGTAAATTGAAATATATAAAATCCAAGGTTTATTTATGCAAATTAGTAAACATCAAGGAAAATGTGCTTGGTATAAACTGAATATATGCCAATCAAGTAAATTTTATTTGACCAGATTCCATTAATTCTAAGGTTTTACACTGTACTTATATAACAAAATTACAGTGAAATTTTATACGTAATTAAATTAGTTAAAATCGACATTTTTTGTTTGTTTGTTTGTTTATTTGTTTTGTGAGTGTACTGGAAAACTACATTTTTTCATTTAAGATATTGCTTGTTCTTTCTACTGAGAGAAACAGAAATCTCCCATTTTTTTTAATGTATTTATTTTAGTTTCTAATGTAAAGCTTATTTTTACATTAAAAATATATTTCTGTATATTATGGAAATAGCAATGCTTATTGTAAATACGGTACTGCTATTTGGAGTCTGTGGCTTAAAAAAAAAGGAAAAGGAAAAAGTGAATTGCTGCATTTCTCCACACACACCACTGGAGGGCAGTGGAAACACGTTTTTCGCCCATCTGTTTAGCTGCGCGTTGGCAGGACATGGATAACAATAACAATCATGACAGCATTCAAAATAAACCAGAAACGTAGTGTTTTTAAAAATGTTAACCTCTGTATATCTACGACAACTAAATAACCTCTTAGTATGTAATGCAAAAACCTCAGACAACAACAGCAAAAAGAGACATAAAAAACAGAGAACACTTCCGGTAAAAACGTTTCAGAATAATACAATTTTTTTTAATACGATTATGTTGAGGCGAACAAAAAGTTCAGAAAGATGGTGATAGCTGAGTGAATAATATCAACATCGATACTATTCTGTGGAACACTGCGCTTTTGACATTTACGTTTTTAAATTGAAAGATGTGTCATTTGCTTCGTGTCACAACGTATATATTGAGGTTTGTGACACTGTATATTTTAAAATATTATCTTGGCTGGTAATGTATCGGACACTAGTCATAGACGAATGTGGAGTGAGGAAATACAAACGCAATGTAATGAAATATACGAAGCAGCCGAGCTATAAGTGGGTAAGTTGAGCAAAGTACCCCAAAAGCTGATCGTACCTGAGTATGCTTTTGTTTTGAAAAATAAAAGAGGAAGTAGTGCCGTGTCGCCGCTAACTTCACCGTGGTCAGATTCCTAAACAAGTAACGGAACCGGGCATCGCCGGCTGCTTGCCACAAAGTTGTTTTGTGAAGAACATTAGACTAAATGTAGAGACTGGAGAGGAGCTCCTTGGCGTATTGTTTGAAAGGAAGAACATTAACAACAAATCTGAACTTCATTTTGCTGTGCGTCATGATTTCCAAACACAGGCCGCCGCCAAGTGACAGAGGAGAACTTTTTCACGGTTATCGTCGATAAAACAACTGGAAGCTGAATGGAGACAAAACAGCGCGGTGAATAAAGACATGAATTTCGGGGTCCCCGCGAATTCGCGGCTACTTTTACGTGCCTGCGATGAGGGGGACTATGAAACGGCCCGGGGCATCCTGGAGCCCGGAGCCCCTAAGGAGTCCGGGCGGCAGAGCAGGCTGCGATCAGAAGCGGGTTCGGAGTGTGACGCCGCGGACATGTTGTCTCTGGTACCTGTGGATTGCACCGACGAAGAGGGAAACACCGGCCTACAGTTCGCCTCGGCCAGCGGCCACGAGAACCTGGTCCGGTTCTTGTTGAGAAAGGGGCCTCAGTGGACAGCCGCAACAACTACGGCTGGACCCCACTGATGCAGGCTGCGAGGTGGGGCAGCTTGCTGGAGCTCATGTAACTTGTCAAGAGGGTGGCACCAGACTCCGTCTAAAAATGTGCCTATTTTATTTGCCACCGTGTGTTGTTAATCATAAAGTGATTTATATTAAAGGGCAGAAATCTTCCGATGCCCCTCCCCAATTCGTCGCATAAAAACACACATTTTAGTGAAGATGGAAGGGAGCAGATTATGTTTAGTCTTGTTCCCTTTAATATCACAGCTAGGCTGATCGGGGGGTTAACATTTTCAAAACTTAGTGGAGTTTCGTGGGTATCACTTTATAATACAGCCAGCGACTAATTCCCCTGTAATTAAATGGTATTTCGAATGATTTTATTTGAAATTAAAATGTAATTATATTTTACCAACAATTAATTACACGAAGGCACATTATAATAACGGGGTAACAAGTCAGGTTTTTACAGGAAACAGAGGTATATATGTACTGTAAGTAATTTTAGGGGTGTGGATTAATCTTGCCCCTCTTTATTTAATCTTTAATTAACCTCTATTATTATAACTGTCCTTTGATTTTACCAGTGTAAATGTGATAAAGACTGTTCTCACTACCAACTAACAAGAAAAAATAAGTATCATCAAAATTTGCAGGCTAATGAGATTTTATAATGATGGAGCCAAGCCTAGCTAAATTGATCTTAATTAAAAGAAACAAAACTTAATTTATGCCCTTATGTGCAGGCCATATTATAAAGTAATACCATTGTTATCTAGAGGTTTCAATGAGCCTTCAACCTTCTTTATAGAGAAAATTCAAGTGCTTTGTAGCAAATTACTGTTCATTTTTATCCATTTTCTTTTTCTAATTTTGAACATACCTGTAGTTTTCTACCCAGTCCTTGCTTAAAGTCCACTGGCATCTCTTTTGGCGCCTGTGATAGCTGGCTTAAAAAGAGCATCCTAATTCACCTGGAACAACTTCTACATGCAAAGTTCTTTCTTTGTGTCTTATTTCTCCTCGCAGGTTTGGCCACTTGACTGTCGCCCACATTCTTTTGGAGAACGGGGCAGAGATTAATGGGCGCAACAGGCTTGGAGCAAGCGTCCTGACCATGGCGGCTCGCGGGGGACACACTCATGTAGTCAAGCTGCTTCTGGAAAGCGGTGCGTACGTGGATGACTTTGATCACCTGGCTGTCGCCGCAGAGGCGGTCTCCAATGGCAACAACAACAACAGCTGCAGGTTTTTTCTCTTTTTCAAGTAAATCTGTAGCCCAGTGTGCTATCTAACAGTGTAAAGGACTGCACACATGTACATTTAAGTTAAAAAGAAAGCCTAAACATCCTCCACTTTTTTTTGCTTTTTTTTTCACAGCGGATCTGGTTTTGGACCTGGTGAAGGCTGTCTGGGAGGAGGAGGAGGTGGCAGAGAATTCATGGACATCACAGCGTTGATGGTGGCATCTCAGCACGGTCATGAGGCCGTTGTGCGCCTGCTGCTGGAGTGGGGCTCTGATGTAAACTTCTCTCAGAAGACCACTGGCTGGGGACCACTGATGCTGTCCACTCTAAGTGGGAAGGTGGGGATTAAAACATGGATGGTTGGATGGATAAAAAAAAGATATATAGGTAGCACACTGTGGGTATGTTGGTGGTTTTTATTAATGGGTTTTTATAAATTGATTATCATGGACCTGGATTAATTTTCTGTAGGACCTGGTGATTAAAGCTGTGTGTGTGTTTTGTAAAGGTGGCTGTGGCTCAGCAGCTGGTGGAACGTGGAGCGGACCCAGACCGAATCAACGTTCTGTCCAAGACAGCCTTTGAACTGGCCATGCAGCTGAAACAGAGAGACATCAAGGCTTATTTGGACTCCATCACTACTGTCAGACCACAGACAGGTACGGCCTTCCCTCAGTTACTGATTCAGACTTTGCTGTCCTGGCAAAGTACAGTTTAGTAGTGCCAGAGCATCTTATGCACGTCTTCCAGTGTGAAAACGTTTAGAAGCAAACTAAAGAAGCTGAGCGGCTGAGCCTGCATACTTGTGTTACATGTTCCCTAAAAAGAACAAATGCTGGCTGTCCCGTCTCCCTTCCCTCACCCCTTAGCGGACGCATCAGATGACTGCCCCTCCTGGTTCTGTTGGAGGTTTCTTCCTGTTAAAAGGGAGTTTTTCCTCTCCACTCTTGCCAAGTGGTTTTTCATAGTGGGTCATTTTATTGTTGCGGTTTAGTATTATTATTATCATTATTATTATTATTAATACTAAAATTAAATCAGCCAAAACAAACAGACACAAATAACATGGATAACATCAGTATAAAACTTCAGCCTAACCTGTATCTTGAATGCATATAGAACATAAAAAGAACATATAAAGGAAACAGTGGTTTCCACAGTAGGTCCTGTGTTAATACACTTCACAGTAGGGCATAATGAAGGAGTTAGACGAATGTTTTGGATTATCAGAGAATAGCAGACTGATGTAATAGTGCGAAACATGAAAGACAAAAATAAAAAAAAGACAAAATAAAGTATATACTCAACTTTTTAGTGTTTTTTGAGAGTGTGTGGCGTTTTGAAAGTTTTGAATTTTATTTTGGTAGCACCATGTTAACAAGAGAACCGACCCCCCACCCCCACCCCCTGCAGGTTGTGAATGCACTTCAGTTAACATTGACGTGAGACGGGCCAGAGGAGCTCAGCCTCTTTGATGTTTCATGGCTCTTCTCGCAGGTAGTTCAGGTTTTTAGCTCAACTTACCAACGTAGCCACACGCAGTGTATATTTCAAAGGTTTTAATTGCAGCATGCATACCGGGAAAAGTGTGAAAAGGCAAATCAGGCAGATTATTGTGGATTTGTTAGCGAAACCTACCAGTTTTAATTTCTAACGATGTACAAGTTCTGGTTAAAGCATGAGGTTCTTATTACTCATATCTTATCAGAAGTTCAGGAGTGGGCCCACACTTCAGACATCGCTGGTTTACCTCTGTAACCTGCCCTATGCAACTGTTTTTCTTGTTGCCGTTCCTCATTCTCATTGTGGGAACTGAGAGGGATCTATCAGGATTAGGAGCTGCTGCCTTCCCCAAACCACAGCGTCAGCCTCTGGCTTAGCTCTTTGCTTCTCATTAACGTGTCATCTTCATTAGCAGTAAACACTGGTAAATCACATTTGGAGCTTTAGTTCTTGCTAGTGAATGCGTCTTTCGCCTCTCTACTTTTCTGCCTTTTTTCTTTTTTTCTCTGCAGTCTCGCACATAAATTATGGTTGGTGTGATTTATGTGTGTGTTGAACTCTGTAGTATGTAACAGTTGTGTACTTAACACCCCACCCCCACCCCCCACGCTGCCTGATTTTTGCTGAGCTATGTGGAGTCTGGCCAAGCAGGGCAGTTTTTTTCCAGATCTCTTTCCTCTTCTCATTCTCGCTCGTTTCTTCACAGATGATGAGAGAAGAAGGCCAGATGTGTTCAGCGCTCTGAAATTAGGTAAGCTAAATCGAACTGATAAACCTGGGAGAAAGGTTTTCGGGAAACGAATGACTTTACCACACGACGGTGCCTTTACACATCTGTGGATATGTTTTCTTCTCAGGAAATTCACAGCTGGTCAAAGAAATCCTGGAGGAGGATCCTGCTCAGGTGAATTTGTCCAATCAGGAGGGAGCAACGCCTCTCATGATGGCAGCAGTAAGCGGCCAGTTAGAGGTGGTTCAGCTGATGGTGGAGAAGAATGCAGACATAGATAAACAAGATGGTGTCCATGGGTGGACCGCTTTAATGCAGGCCACCTACCACGGGTGAGGAGAAGCTGCTGGTTTGTTTCAACCAGAAAATTGTTTCTTGCTTTTTTTTTATTAGACGGATTTTTGATAAATTTAAGGTTAAGAAGTTTGGCTCAGGTGTTAAACACTGTTGTTGTTGTCCTGTTGGTTTTGAATGTCAATTAGAGAGTGACAAAAACTCAATACCATATTTAATATCACGATGTTTGACTTCCAAAGTCATACACAGAGCATGTATCATTTCTTACACTGTCTTTTGTTTTCTCCTCCGCCCTCCATTCAGCAATAAAGACATTGTCAAGTACCTGTTGAATCAAGGTGCTGATGTCAACCTCCGAGCTAAGAATGGATACACAGCGTTTGATTTGGTTATGCTGCTCAATGATCCAGGTAGTTCTTACTGTCATTGCTCCGTCTAATAACACTTTGGGAAAACCTCAGCTAAAGAGGATAATTCATTCATAATCAGCTAAAAAAACAAACAAACCAAAAGGCATCCACCACTTGTGAAATCCCTTATTTAAACCTTTTAAATAAAGTAGTGTACTTAAGATGAGGATACAGGACACAGATAGTGATTTCATAATATCAACCAATCAAAATTTAGAAGCATGAATTGGAATGAAAAGAATTGAATCTTTTTTCAGTTATATTTGCTTTTAGAAAAGCTCATCTCTAGTCTTTGGTTTTAGCAGTAAGTGATGAGGTTGCTTTTTGAAGTATTAGCTGTGTGAAACGAGCTGTTTGAATGTGATGGGTGTTTATCAGTTTGTCTAATCAAACAATTCATCTTTTATAGAGAAAATAATCAGTAGAATAATCTATGATAACAATCATAAAACAGGTCGACTTAAATCCCTCACTTTTTGCAAGTTATTAACTGCATATACTCATAATTTTTCCCCTGTGTTTTCTGCCAGACACTGAGCTGGTACGTCTGTTAGCATCCGTGTGCATGCAGGTAGACAAAGATAAGTCGAAACACCGCACCAGAACTTTAATGACGCGCTCCAAGAGTCGACAGTCCCTCAACAATGTCCCCTTGCCACCCGATGACAAAGGAGGCCTTAAGGTAAAAACGTAATTTGCAAAGTTGCTTTCTATCAAGGATACAGTAATAGTTTTGATTGTAACGCTCCTTTGTGTCCACCCTCTTCCAGTCCTGGTGGAGTAGGATGTCGAACCGCTTCCGTCGGCTCAAGTTAACTCACACCCTCAGGCATGGCCTTTCAGCCAATCGCCTGGCTCCATTTCCAGATGATGCCGAAAGTTCACTGGATGCCACGATGAAGGCGAACGGGAAGCCCACTGCTGTGTCCAACGGGGCGGTGGCACCTACTCCTGCTGTAGCAGGGAATGATATGAGCACCGCCTGGGCAGTGAAGACCAAAGATGGTGGTGAGTCACAGTTTCCTTAAAACCACGAATGACATCACATGTCCATGAGATGTTTAGGGTAAATGTAGCTGAGCATATGTCCAGCTTTATGTGAGCAAAGCAATTGATAAATGTGATGTATTCTCCTTTCAGCAGGTCATTGCAGAACATCCTCAGAGAAAGACGACTTTCTAATAACCACAATGGTAGGAGCACTATCATGGATTATAGTTATTTCAGACGTGTTTGTGACTCTTAATATGTGTCTATCTTCTTTAGTTGAGAAGCGGTGCCCCCTTGACTCGGCTGCCAAATGACAAGCTGAAAGCAGTGATTCCTCCCTTCTTGCCACCCTCCAACTTTGAGCCGTGGAACTCGGACCGCTCACGCGTCCTCAGGGAGGGCAAGAGCGAAGTGCCCCGCCTGCCCATGCCACCACAGAGGAAGCTGAACAGCAGTGGAAACTCAGATATTGTGAGTCCTTTTGGGTGTTAGACAGAGAAGGTTTTAGTTCAGGTCGGAGAAGGCGAAATTTGTCCTTATGCCGATCCTTCTCTCTCCTTTATGGGACAGACATCCATCAGCCGTGTGGTCAGCAGGTCCATTAAGTTTCCCAGTATCCCCAAGGGACCATCTTCATCCTCTCCTTCCAACTCTGGTCACTATCACTCCCCCCACTCCTCTGGAGGCTCAAATGGAGTGGCGGGACTCAACCGGGACTCCCACAACCGTTCAGGTTCGCAAGTAAAAACATTAAAAGCAAAAAGTGATTGCATGACACAGGGGCTGCAAAACACAACACAGTCTTGCTTTCTCCTTACACCAGGGGGCAGTGCAGACAGTGTGCTCTCCCAGATAGCAGCCCAACGTAAAAGAGCAGCTGGCCTTATAGAGGTAAAGAGCCAACCTCCGGAAAAACAGCACAACCAGACGCCGAGTCAAGCCCCACCACCACCACCAGTTTCAGCACCTGGTTTGCCCCTGCCTGACATCAGCCTTCCTGACATTCACACCCATCCCAGCCTTGTTGCCTCAGACATCCATTCCAGAAAGGTCTCAACTTTCTTTCACAGGTTTTCTTTGACAGTAACTCTTAATGTCTTGTATAACTGTGTAAAAACAGCCAGAGCTGAACAAATGCTTCTGTTCACACCAATCATCCCGTAACACTGTCCACCCTCACTGTCCTTTTTCAACTCCTAGAAAATGGAGTTGAAAAAGAGACCTCAGTCTGGGAATTCCTCCACTTCCAAGAGCACATCGCCCACTCTCACACCGTCTCCTTCACCAACACCCAAGATTCCCCCCGTGCCAGGAGACTCTCTGTCCTCAGCCTCTTCTCATCCACGCTCCAAGAGCAGCGGAGGATCCAGCAGCGGAACCATCACAGATGAAGGTGTCGGCCCATTTTATTCAGCATTAACCCAAATCATCACCATGCATGGATTGTGTTCTTTTATGTGCTTTGATGTAAAATAAGTATGAGTGGTATCAGTTTCCTTTATAGTTTGTTTTACTTTTTCAGATGAGCTGTCCAGTATTTTGAAGAAACTGTCCCTTGAGAAATACCAGCCTATATTTGAGGAACAAGAGGTACTCCATCTTTTCTTTCTTAGCCTTCTAACCATACATTTTCACAATTAAAGCCCAAAAATGCATCACGTTTCTTTTTTTTCTTTTCTTTTCTTTTAGGTGGATATGGAAGCATTCCTGACTTTAACCGATGGAGACCTGAAGGAGCTGGGCATCAAAACAGACGGACCCAGACAACAGATCTTGGCTGCCATATCAGAGCTCAATGCTGGAAAGGTACGTTCGGTTTAGCGTGGTTATGCATTTCAAAGTTGCTTCCAGCAATCTATTTCTGTGCTGTGTCTTTCTAATGTATATCCCAACATTATGTCATAGTAATAAACTGCCTGAGCCACCAGAGACATATAGAGGGAATTAGTAATTGTGTTACAGTGTGTTTACAATTGTGTAAAAGTAGCCAGATATGGCTACTTTTAAAGAACATTTAGAGCATCTTTGTCGGAAAATCTGTTCCTAATGCATAAAGATCACTGTTGTCTGTCATCAGGGTAGAGAGAGGCAGATCCTTCAAGAGACCATTCATAACTTCCAGTCTTCTTTTGGTAGCAGTGCCAGTAACCCCAGGCAACCAGGACAATCACGCTGTAAGTAGTGAAAACAAGCTTGTGGGCCTGTTGAAAGCCTTCATAAAGACAACATCTTGATCTGTTTATCTGTCTATCTGCTGTCATTCTTTAGCTCCAACAAGCTGGATGAGACACCAGGTTCGTTCCTCCAGCAAAAGGTAACCCCATCGACTTGATGCACATGTGGAAGAAAACCAAAGGTACTTAGAGTAAGAGTAAAGTGCTGCTGACACCCTGCCAAGATGCGAACGACATGGAGACTTGGTGCGCGTGTTCTTGACCAGTAGAGGTCTCAGTGCAAGAGGACCATGCATCAAAAAGGCCAATCAGGTTGTAACAAACTGCCTGTGTCGGACCCTCCTGGACCAAATTGTCTCTGTCATGGATTATAAAGCAGGGGTTCAGTGCCCTGCTGCTTTTAACAAGCACATGATGTTACCACGGTATGAGGCTTTCATGGTACAGTGATGTCAGGAAAGTGCATTACACAGATGTTAAAGTCAGGTACAAGGAACCTTAAAGGTAATAAAAGATAATTTTTTTTATTTCTTTGGTTGACCAAAGGCTTTATTGAAAGTAAAAATTATTTTTAAATGCTAAAGAAGTTATGAGTAAAACTAATCATCTTTAGAAATAAATAGATAAAATAAATAATAGTTTGTGTGTGTGGCTGAAGCTGACGAGTCTGGCAGATAGTAAGAAAGAAGAGCCTCTGTCGTGTTGCTTCTTTCAGTAGTGTGGATGAGTAAACAGTGTGATAACTGTCAATTTTCATACATTGTATACCGTGAAAAACAGGAAACCCACTGCCACCTTAGCTGCAAAATATACTTTGGTCTGAATAATGCAGCAGCTAACAGCAGCTGGGTAAAGCAGGGAGTCGGGATAGTGAAAGACAAGAATGTTACACACAGCAGAGGAAGTGAGTGCGAGCCATGAGAGATTTTTATTTTGTCTCGACGAATGTGAGAAATGCAGCAGATGTATTGTATAAGTTGCAGGTGAAGTCGAGAGGAAAGAACTAGCTGTTAGCTAGCGAGACTGTGACTGAGATTTATAGGCTGTGCTACAACTGAGAAGGTGCACTGATGAGGAGCGCTGATGGAGAAGTGAAAGTGAACTATTTTTAGTCAGCCAGTCCCCGGGACTGCTTTATACTAGTTTATGTGTTGAATCTTTAAACCACTAATGTACACAGATGACTTTATTAGAGACTGTGCTGTCATGAATAAATAAAACATTACGATGATGTAACAACATGTTCTTTTTTTGTTTTTTTCTGTTTAATACTTTATTGGATTTGTGATGAGAAAACTTTGGCAAAAACATTTTGGGAACATTTTATGAGGAGTATAAATTTAGTTTAAAAGAAGTACATTGAGCAACAGTTTCCACTCAGCTCACTCCGTTCATCCCTCTGGCCCCACCGTGAAACACGGAGAGACAGACGGACTGCTATATCATTCCTAAATATCAGGTACTCCTGTTCCAAGTCTTAAATCCAAATGATGGCCTGTGGTACTGTTCAGGATTGGCCGGTTAATGTGAGATGACGCTGATGCAATATCCTGTTTAGTCATGTCCCAAGTCTGGGAAATATAAATTAGAGGATGAATCACTAAACAAACTGAATACAAATGGGTGTTCATAATTAAATGCAACAAAATGAAGTAAACACAGAATACAAAGTGCATTCAGCGGGGCCTTGGTTTTATAGCTGGAAACCAGGTTTAAGGTCTAACTTTGCTTGTTTAAGAACTTTATATAAAAACAAATGATGTAAAACAGTCTCCCATCCACAAGATGGCAGCGATGTGCAGTTGATGCAATAAATTATACTCGGTATAATAGCATGTAATGTTGTTCTGCACTGATTTTGGTGTGTGATCGTATCTTCTGCTTTTTAAATGAGATGCATTAAAGTAAAATGTAATCCCATCAATGGTCATAGAAAGTGGCTAATGTTTTCAAAGCCAAGAAGCCCAGTTGGTACCTGACTCAAAAAACTGAAACATTCAGGATTTATTTAAAACTATAAAAGTAGTAATGTAAATAATAACTTCTTTTTGACAGGCACAGGCATGTAAATAAAAAATATTTTTATTGTATCCAAATGACAAAAAATATAAAAATTACAGAAGAAAATATGCTATTGTGGGAAATAAGTGGGCGCATAGAGGAGGCCAACTGAACACAACTGTGCTAAAAAACAATACAAAACACAGCTTAACAAAACAAGGCATCTCAACAAACTGATCCAACTTAATAAGAGAACTGAAACTAAATACTAGTAGAGGAAATGATTTAGATGCGACTTGGGGAAAACTACAGAGAAGATAACTAAAGTTAATACAAAAACACCTCATTTCCCATGTTGTCACCAGAGATGGATCAGTGAATTTTGTTGAGGCATGGTCAGTGTATCACATGAGGTTCCCCAGCAGCCTGAGCCTATAGCAGCATTAAAGGTTAAAAGCAATTTAATTAAAGCAAGTAAAGGTGCTTCTGGTCAAGCCCTAACTATTAGCATTATCAAAAAAAAAGAGGAAAGATTTAAGTCATCTTAAAAGTAGAAAGGAAGTCTGTCTCCAGAATTGTCCTGAATTACTTTTAAATACTAAAGGTCATCCTCCAGCCTGAGAGTGCTGTGCTCTATTAGGTTAATAACACTGAGGCCTTTAAAAATGATCGGGCCCAATTATTAAAAACATTGTCTGTGAGGAGAAAAAATGTAAATTCAATTGTCCTTGTGCCTCTATGGGAGTTAATATGGGAGAATATGCTCTTTCTTTGTATGCCTCAGGCATGCTCAAAAAGCTAAGGAGCTTCCAAAAAGCTTATTCTGTTCATCTGGACGTAGCGTTTTTAGTGGGAAAAATGTGACTCATCCAAGTGACTTCTTCAGTCTCAGCTGACTGCAGGTTTCGCCAACCTTATAAACAGTGCATTTGCACACTGACTGAAGCTAGCACCACTGATGAACAATGGGCTGTGAGGTCAGTTTTTTGATCATTAATATGGAAGTTGTCATAATCATTTATCAACAACAACTGACTGATGACCACTGATCAATTGCCATGAGTACCATTCACAGAGAATCGGGGAATGGCTTCAATCACAGCATTGTAGGATGATGAAAGCTGTACCCTTAGGCTCCCTCCTTGATTCAGAGATGTCCATCCTCTTTTCACGTAAATGGCCTCCTTGACTCCACACTCAAACCAGCATTACTCCCTGTCCAGGATGTTTGCATCCTCATCACTGAAAGAGTGTCCACTGGCCTGTAGGTGTGAACATACTGCGGAGTCCTGGCCTGACGAGGTACCTCTTCTGTGTTGTGCCATCTGCTTAGCCAGGGGTTGTTTGGTTTCCCTGATGTATAAATCATGGCAATCCTCCTGGTACGTGTTGGGGGACCCGATCCTTGGGGTGGACCAATTTTTGGCGCAGTGTATTTTGGGGTTTAAAAGCCACAGAGACATAGTGTTTAGAAAAAATGCGTCTCAACTGTTCCGATACTCCTGACATATAGGGGATCACTACAGGTTTTCGCTTAGGCAGCGGTTGTCCTCTCCTGGATCGGCTGGAGCTTTCTTTAAGTGCCTTCCCAGTTTTGACAAATGTTCAGGTGAGATAACCACATTTACTCATTGCCTTCTTGATGTGATGTTCTTGTGCTTCCCTGGCCGCTGTATCTGTAGGGATGGTGTTCAGTCTGTCTTGTAGCATCCTGATGACACCCTGTTTGTGCTCCAGTGGATGATGAGAGTCAAACCTTAAATACAGATCTGCATGCGTTGGTTTACGGTACACATCAACTGTTAACTGTCCCCCATTACTGGTGGAAATCTCAGTCTAAGAAGGCTAACCTGCCACTTTTCATATCCTCCCTGGTGAATTTGATGTGTTAGTCTAACGAGTTAATGTGATCAGTGAACTATGGTACATCCTGAGATTTGATTTTCACCCAGGTGTCATCCACATACCTGAACCAATGACTCGGTGATGTTCCAAGGTAGAATAACAGAGCCCTTTTTTTCCACTTCTTCCATGTATACGTTGGCCGCAATGGGTGAAACTGGGGAACCCATGGCACACCCATGTTTCTGCCTGTAGTAGTGAACCTTGTATGTGAAAAATGTGGAATTAAGACACAGTTCCAAGCGCAAAAACACTTGATTGGTGCTGAGAGTGGTCCTTTTGCTGAGGTTGGGGTCATGAAATCTCTTACGAACTACCTCCACTGCTTTAGTGACTGAAACACAAGTGAAGAGAGATGTAACATTGTACAAAACCATTGTTTCATCTGCCTAATGACATCGCTCACCTTCTCAACAAAATCCAAAGTTTTCTCAATGTGGGGTTTAGAGCTGCCTGCCAGACGGTTGAGGATCAAAGCCAGAAACTTTGAGTTGATATAGGTGACCGAGTTGATGATACAGACAGTTGGTCCTAAAGGTCTAGCCTTTCTGGTTTACCAAACCGTGCACCTACACTTGTCTGCCGAAAGGATGATAATATTGTTGTCATTACCAAGCGATGTGAGATATAATTTCGTCTCCTCCATGCTGTTTGATGCTGGGGGCTTTGCAATGCTGAGACAGGCTAAAGCTTTCGTCCGCAGATGCTCTGCTTCCACATCTGCAATGTTGTGCTATGATGAGTTCCATGAGTAGCAGGATATGTCTCGGCATCACAGCAAATTTCAACCCTTTTGCAAGGATGTTTTTCACTGTTTGGGTAAGTTGTCTGTCAGACAAGTTTTTCACCCACTTGTCCACATCCTCGGTGTGGAATCCTTCCCTCTTCTGGCCACTGAGGACACTGTACATATTTTGCTGATGTTTCCAATGCACAACAAGTAGGTCAAAGTTCTTTTTTTGCCTGGTCTTAGACTTTTCAAGCTGTCCTAGATGAGCCTTCTCAGTGAATCCAAACACCTTTTGAAGAGTATTCTCATCTAGAAGCTCCTCTTTTGATTTTAGCACATCAATGGTAAAATTTGTTTGTTTCACCTGTTCATTGAGCATCTGGCTCTGTGCCTCCTGGAGGATTCTTGTTGCTCAGAGGCCCTAAATTGACCTCGTGGCCCATTGTTCATTAGTCGAGCTAGTTTCAGCCATTATGCAAGTGTATTGTTTGTAAGGTTGGGGAAACCTGCAGTCAGCTGAGACTGAAGAAGTCACTTGGATCAGTGACAGAACGTTTCTCCCACTGAAAACGCTACGTTCAGATGAACAGAATCAACTTTTGGGATAGAAGTAATAATGCATGAAGTAGCTTTTAGCATCACTCTGAGAAAGGATGTTTCTAATCTCAGCAGTACTGCCCAGATGAAAGAAAGCAGTCATACATATTCGTTTAATGTGCACATTTAAGGATATATCTTGGGTAAAAGAACCTCCAAGATTGGAGTGCCATCTCAGTAAGTATCTGGTTCAATACCATGGTTTCAAGATTTTTAGGGCTGAGTCCATTAACCCCAGTTTTACTTGAATTTAGAAGCAGGAAATTACAGGTCATCCAGGTCTTTATGTCTTCAAGAAATGCCAATAGTTTGACTAATTTTTTTGTGTCATCTGGCTTCAACTAGGTATAGTCTTCAATTCAATGAAAATCTGTGCATTATTTTCTAATAATTTTGCCTAAGGGAAGCTGGATATATAATGCAAAAAATAGTGGTACCAGCATAGAGCCCTGTGGAACTCCATGGCTAACTTTCATGTATGACAAGCACTTCTCATTTACATACATAAACTGGTATCTGTCTGAATGCAGTGTTGTATCGTATTTGGTATTAAAACTAAAAGCTTGCTGTTTAAACCTAAAAGCTGGAATGATGCACAAGAGTGAAACTTTAAATATGGAAGTCTGATTGATATGATTGCATGCATTAGATAAATGTTACCAAATTGTTATTTCAATTGTGTGGTTATGGATATGCAACTATAAATACCCCATGTTAATACTGAGAAAAACTGGTCTCTGTCGCCATTGCGTCAACAATCAAACATAATAAGACGCAAAGCCAGATACTTTTGTGATATGAAACTGCTGTGAGCATGTGAGAATGATCAGTGGAAAGATGTGTTAAAACGACGAGCATTTCAAACCACATTCCCTGAGGTTCAGCAACACAGACGATCCTCAAACATGACCAAATAGCAACGCACTGGCATTGTGGAAATCATTATTGATGACCTGGATATAGACTGGCCCGACAGGCAGGCGACAAGGTTCCTGTAGAGTTTAATGAAAAGCATCACTCAGTAGAGGAAAGCAGTCCTCTCCAGGACTGTGGCAGATTGAGTGCGCAGTCATGTGTGAGCTGTAAGAAACTGGTGGGGAGAGAAGTACATTTGGAATATATTAACATCGCTGTGGCATGCGGGCAGCAAATGGAGTGACTCATTCAATTTCCTCCCAATTGTTTTCACTCACATCAGGTTTCAATTGGATTGAATAACATTTAATAATATTGTTTGTAGCTGTCAATACAGTAGTCATGCAGTAGTGATAAACGACAGACATAGATCACGGGCACAAACTGATTAAAGATGAAAACAACTGTTTCTCTAATGATTAACACAGCAGAAACCTTTTATTATTTGATATACAATAAATTAGAATTTTAAATCTTTATTTCTTACTATCCTGGCTATCTTAGCCAAGTTTTAGCAAAGTGTCTGCTTTAAATCCTAGATTTAAAAGAAGATCCTCAGTAGAGATCAGTTTTCAGTTAAGTGGCAGTTTTCTGATTTCTGTTCCCTGCACTTTGCTTTAGAAGGCCTCATGTGAAAAAGAAAGTTTTCACAGCACTGTGCTATACTTTAGGAAAGTAAATCCTGCCCCTGTAGTTTGAAGTAGTTTGAAGAACCACCTTTAGCAGCAATAACATGAAGTAATTGTTTTCTGTATGACTTTATCAGAATCAGAATCAGAATACTTTAATAATCCCGAAGGAAATTATAGTATCTCACATTATTGTGGAGGAATTTTTGCCCACTCTTTGTTACATTATGCTTCAGTTAATTGAGGTTTGCAGGATTTGTAAGCTCCCATCACAGCATTACAGTCATTTTGAGGTCTGGACTTTGACTGGCTCATTGCAAAACCTTGATTTGTTTCTTTTTTAGGCATTCTGGGATAGATTTAGTGCTGTGCTAGGGATCATTGTCTGGTGCAAAATGCAAGTTGGGCCAAGCTTTAGCTGACAACAGACAGTCTCACATTTGACTCTCGAATATTTTGGTATACAGAGGAATTCATGGTTGACCCCTCACCTGCAAAGTACCCACATCCTGTGGCTGCAAAACAAGCAAAAATCATCACCCCTCCACCACTGGGCTTGATAGTTGGTGTGAGATGTTTGTGCTAATATTTTGTGCTCGGTTTTCTTCAAATGTGGCCAATCATCTTCACTTTGGTCTCATCTGTCCAAAGGTTTGTGTTCTAGAAGTCTTTGTAGTTTGTTTAGATGCAAAGTTGCATCTAAACATGTTCTTTTTAGAGAGAAGAGACTTTCTCCTGTTAACACTTGCTAACATGCCAGTCTATTTCAGGTTTTCTAATAATGCTGTCATGAACTGTAACATTTAACACACTAACTGAAGCCTGCAGTCTGAGACCAAGCTTTTGGGCGTGTTTCCAATTTCTCTGACCGTTGCATGATTTGACCTTGTGGCAAATTTGCATGTATGTCCACCCTTGGAAACATTATGGCATTGTGTTAGCATACAGCTGAATGATTTGAATTCCAAACTGCCAAAACTTCTGCTTTTATAGTGGTTCTCACACTAGCAGCACCTGTTTGCTACTAATTCCTGTGAAAGCAGTTAGGGTGTACTTATTTTTTCCACAGCATTGCACAAAATGCTGTGGACGTTTTTTTTTCACATAACTACTCTTTTGTGTATTCCTCTTACACAGAGATGCCGAGGACAAACAAAGACAGAGTCAAAAAATGTGTTGCAAAATCTTGACAAGTAACTTGCTTTCAATTGATTACCAAGAATCATCTCAAGAAACATCTCAAAGCTGTCCCGACTGTTTCTCAGAGTTTTAGAAAAAGGGGACTCAAATGATAAACTAAGGCTTAAAAATCCTTCTGACTCTTAATCATCACAGTTAAAGGACATACATATTTTTTAAAGCTAAAGTCCTAAACTTAATGACTTGTGTGTGTGTGCGTGTGTGTGTGTGTGTGCATGTGTGTGTGTGTGTGTGTGTGTGCGTGTGTTAGTGAGAGAGATTTGGTATTGCAAGTGACCTAGCCTCAGTCAGTGGTGACACAGTTTGCTTAATATGACAGACATAATAGAATTTTCCCAGCATTTGGACGTCTTCCCAAAAAGCTTTGTTCCTTTACCATGAAATTCACTTTGTGGCCATCGGCCTCTGGCTGTACAAGCCAGTGCGGTTTTCAGAAGCGCATCACCTAAGGCAATGCATCTTTACTGTGTGTGTGTGTGTGTCCTCATGTGTATCTTTTGATACCTCTGTTGTGTTGTATATTGCAATGATTGCAGGTTTAAAGCTTCTGGAGCTTTCACTATTTAACAGTCTCTGTTTTTTAATTAGCTCACTTGCCCACTGAAGACCTGTCAGTTTGTTTAGAAAAGCTACAGTACATCCAAAAAGCAGCGTACATAAATATCATAGCCTTGTGTATTGTTGTGCAAACGATGTGCAAGTAAACAGTTGCTGCTTGAGTTCACATTTGTGCTCCACTGTCAACATTTATCACTGCAAAAGTGACTCATTTGCTTGCAGGGTTTCCCAGCATCTTGGGTGTTACACAACACCACGACCCTCTCTGTCGGCCTCTCTGTGCCCTTTTTTTTCGTGCACTTCACACAGATAGAAGCAGAACCGCAGCTGTGGGATGGAGCAGATTACAGAGGGATTGATGGGAGCAGAAAAAGGAGTCAACCTCCATCTAACCCTTGCTTTGGCCATAGAATGACCTCTGGAAAAAAACCCAAACAAATCCAAACATCAACAAAAGATTATCCCCATCAGAGTTCCAATACACAGTTTTCTCTCTCAAACCAATTGACACAGATCTCGATACAGGGAGAGACAGAAACGTGACAGCTACGCACGAGTTTGAAGATGTATCCATAGGCTGATTTTTTATTTTGTTGTTGTGTGTGTAACCTGCAGCATGATTATTTATGTCTGTCCTGATGCTGAGCTGCACCATAATGTATGTTACTGTGAGCTGGAATTTGATAAAGAAACGAATGCAATATTGATTTGAGAACACAAAAGCATGTGTTTGGAACATCTTCAAATGGTCACCGGGCTCGATACCAGCCCCTCACACACTTTCAATGGATAAGTTTTGTGGTTGTACGTTGTCAGAGCGTTTTTTTCTGCGTCATCGTCTTTTTCAATCTGTGTCTTTTGCATTTTGTTGTCAGATTTTGTCCCAGATTTGTGATCCGTGGTTTTATAAGTTCAAAGGTGATCTGTTCATTGTCTCCAAATAAACACGAGTCTGTTCAAATGTGGTATTAAACACTTCAGGGTCAGTGTGGGATTCTTGCAGCTTTTCTGCACATCTAGAAAAAAAAAAGAAAATCAGTAGATGAAACCTTGCTATTGTTCTTGTGCGCGTGCATGCTCACTTTTGTGCCTGCGCAGTATTTCCCACAGGTCCTAACTTCTCAACCTCTCGAGCTGGTCTTTTGGTTGTCATGGCTTATACTCAGACTCCACAAATCCTGACAACACAATTGTGCTTTTCAGCTGCACTCGTCAGGCCATGAACTCTGCTAGCACTCTGCGGTTCAAGGCTCCACTGCAAGTGGGGTCAGCACCTCTATTGACATCACTTTTTATAGGGATTGGGTAAAATGATGTCCGAGATGAAGCTTTGTGCTTGAAACATTGCACAACAAATAAAATCCTAATGTGCACGCTATCCGGTGTGCTGATCAATCTGCTGGATAAAATGTGTGTTTTTTAAGTTGTGCTTTTTGTTATTCTAACAATGAGCACTCATGTACCACATAATGGACAACGAGCCTGCTCTAAATGACAGTGACAGCGAGGGGAAATGAGTGTATGTTTGGTACTTTCCGATATCGACCTTCCCATCAATTATACATTTCCATTAGAATCAGACTTGTCGTGTCACAGCTCCCCATGTCTCCTGAAATCCCACACTGATGTCAACAGAGACATCTTAATCAATGAAAGCCACACTATTGCACCTGGCAGATGGCTTTCAGTAAGTCCTATTTGGCTTGTCGGTCAATCTGAAAACTATTTAGCCACATACACATGCACTTCTTAATGTATGCACACAATAGCTTGCTCGCAGAGGCGTGCACCCACGCACACAGTAAACAGTTGCGTGCAAAGGTCTGCCCCAGCAGCGCTGCCAGAGCTCTAAGCCTGGGCTAATCTGGAAGGCAGCTTGGATAGTGGTGCCAGCGGATTTGCATTGATACCAAAGCTCCCTGTAGCTTTAATGGTAGCCACCGACAATGTTTACAGGACCTTAAGATCTCTTTAGATCCTCAACTACGACTGTCACAACAAATAAAACGCCTCCCCTGATGGACACTTTCATACAACAGCACGCTAAACAAGCATTTGCTCTGTCTGTCGTGCAGTCTGACTCTATGTGTACTTTGAATTATAGAAGACAAAGAGATAGCAACAAAGTGTGTCACTACAGTGTTTGGCAACCAGTTGTCACCTGAATAGCTTAAATGCAGCTTAGCATTGAGTCTCCAAGTGTCTTGAACTCTACTAGAAGGATGGGGGAGCAGTCTTCTATCAGATATTCCGTAAGTGGGTGTTTTGATGATGGTGTTGAAGAGGGCAGGGAGTCCAGAATCTCCTACAGGTGTTCATCTGGGTTGAGAAACATCATTTTCATAGTGATCAAACCATTCAGTGAGCCCTCATGTCTTTGCCCTTTATGGTTCTTTATAGGATAAGAAAATAGGGTAACTGCGTCTCCTTCACTGTAGGATACAAGGGTTGTTTTTCTTTTTAACTTTTGTTACCCATCTCATATATTCCACAGCAATCTGGAGACTAGGAAGACGACTGACAAACGTATCTTGTCATGTTAGCCCTCAAGCCCGAGGCCACCGCTGTCCTTGGTTGCTGTTTTACACACTGCATACATTAGTTGTGACATTACTGAGGACCAGTGGTGATTAAACAGTGATTTACTCTGCTCTCATCCTGTTGCCAAAACGCTCACTGGGCTGCTGTACGCTGTCAGACGGCTTCATTAGCTTACAGATTAAAGCTTTAGTTAGACAAACATTACTCAAAGCCTTTCAGAAGTAATCCTATTGGGTGACATAAACCCTGGTAGGTTGTGCCACACCACATCATCACATCTTGTCTATGTGGCTCCGGAGTATCTTGGTATGTTTATAATACAGTTAATATATTTCTGTTTAAATGCCACGTGTCCCCTTTCTTTTTGCTCTCTCTCTTCTTATTGCTAAATTGAGTTTTCCAATGGGAGCTGTCCCGTCAACACTGGAGGAAAGTGACTTCACATAATGTCTGGGGTGTGTGGCACATCACAGTTGAAGGTTTTTCCCTTGCACTGTGTCATCTTTCTTAAAAGAACTGTGTTGCGGTGGAATTTGGCTTGCATGGTTTACTACACACTAATACACACTGAGCTACTGTGCTTTTCAGTTTGCTATGCATGCTTTGTACACTAGGGTGCGGCAGAGTAGACCACCTACATGTGTGTGTGTTCTGGTGAGTGTGATGCGTTTCAGTGACAACCGATTGAGGCAGTATACTTATTAGGGTACAGTTTCACAAACAACGATTAATCAGTGAATACATTCATCTCTTTTAAAAATGGAAGTACATTTAAAACATGCTCATTGCAATATTTGACCGGACATCTTCAGTAATGCAAAATATGATCGAGGGGGGGATTCTGCAGCAACAAATCCTTGCAAACTCTGCTTTGGCTGCCTCGTTTTGTAAGCATTGTGCGGGTAGTGATAGTTTTATAGCTCACAAAGAATATAGCTCAAATGAAAAATATGATTTTGTTTATTTTTAAGGACGATTCGTTCAAGCAAAAATAAAACCTGGAAACCATCTGTGACTGTAAGCCTTGCTTTCTTATGTATTTCCTTTTAACTTAAAATAAACAATAATTATATCCAATTGACATATAAACGCGGATCATAAATCCGACAGGTTGTCCAGATTTAAGCGTTTCCGGTTTTTTAAAAAAAGACCACATGTACTCAAAATTTTCCATTACTTAAAAAAGACTGAATATGAATCAACGATCTTGCTTAAAATCCTCTCACTAGCTAATTCCAGAGATTGTACAAGCGAACTCCAGCGGATCAGTCATTACTTTTATTTTGACAACGCATTCGCCTAATTTCCGGCGTAAGCATGGCGTCTGTCGGTCTGTACAAAACTTGACGCAGCGGCCAAACCGGTCCCGCAGAGCCCATTTCTGGAAGCTGCATCCGATAATTTAGTAAGAAGAGGCTTAATCCAGTCCAGCGCACATTACACTTGAATATTTCGGGGTTTCTTTGCAAAATGTGTACGTCTCCTTTAGCCTTTAGTTAGCTAAATCCCTCCGATCTGCGAGAGCCCTTACCCACCATCAGCCTCGGTTTGAAGGGGCAGATTTGTGCCTCCTCTGCCCTTCGCGTGCGACCCCTCCCCTCTCTACTACTCTCAGGTCGGGTTGGGCTAATGGTGCATTTGAATACTCTTCGTAAATTTGCCAATGTATCACGAGTTTCGAATAACTGTGCTAAACACCACATACATTTAAACAAATATAGCACCACCACAATATAGACAGTAGCTATTATCTCTAGTGATTTTATGAAACCGAACAGAAGCTCTGTTCTGTAGAATAAAGTAAAAATTCCTATTGACACGTAACTTTTTCATGCTCCCTTCAAGTCTTGATAGTAGCCCGCATGTATAACTAAAAATAAATCATATCCAGCTATTATTCATCCATAGTTAATTACTCAATTCCGAAAAGACCGCCATGTTAAAATACATAAACAAAACAAGTTGTTGCCCAAATTCAGACAGGGCCTGAATGCAACATAAGCCTCCAGTGTGTGTGCGCTCGCGCCGTGTTTGTGAGGCAGAGAGTTGCGTGCGAAGAGCTCGACATGTCATTCAGAGGAATCCGCCACCTGAAACGCGAGGAAGTGAAGGCGACTCAATTGGGTATAAAGCATCAGCCAACATCTGCCCCGAGCAGTGCAAAGCTGATGAAAACATCAGCTCGGAGCTCATACAGGACCACTCAGATTTATTTGATTTCCCCTGGATTTATCGCTGGGAGTCGGTGCACCCTGGGAGACGCATCTCTTTTCAGCACTTAAAGTGAATGTGACTCCACAGCCAACACTATACTGGAATTAACAGAAAGCCGCAGATATCTCAGGTCAGTGCTTGCATTTGAGGCGCTTTTTTGTAAATTTAAAATTCCAGTTTCTTTATTTAATTTTCTTCTGATTTTAAGCATTCAGCGTGTCTTCTGCAGTTTTGCATACAGGCTATCCAAGTTGCACCGGCGTGCTGTACTTATTTATTTTACTTTTCTTGTATTTTACTATGTTTTAATTTGTTTTATTCTACCTGATGACATTTAGATGTTTGCTATTTTTTTAATCACCATCGAGTAATAATAAAAATATTAAACCTATTTCGCAAATTGCCCCAATATTTTTTTCTTTAAAGCACTTTAAGCTGTTTTAAGTGGATTGTTGTATTTACTTTTAGGGATGCTGGAATTTCCTGCGCATTTATTCCAAACTGAGGACTTTTCAGTGACATATAACCACGAGTGTGTATATATTTGAATGCACTCTCCCTTCCAGCGTGGGTCAGGGTACTTTCTCCAGCCTCACGTAAAGTTTTTCTGTGTCCTCCGCAGCGCACCTGTTACCTCCACGGAGCGCGAGATCATGATCCCTCCTGGAGACTGCATGTATGCGGGCAGAAAGAGGAGGAAGCCCATCCAGAAACAGTTAAGGAGCGCTCTTAAGTATTTATTTTTTATTTGTTCATATCTGTTGACTCAGTGTTTCCTGAGGCTGCACACTTTTGTTGGTTCAAAGTAAACTTCTTCTCTCTGCCCTGTGATTCAGTAGCCCTAACTAGGTTATAATGAATGACAGGAAGTAATTGAGGTTCTAGCATGAAGGTGTGAAAATTATAGCACAAGTTGGTATGGGTTTTAAAAGAGGAGTTCACATCTATCACAACTTTCATTTAACACTGCTGTCAGCAGATCTGGTGCAGATCCTGCTTTAAAGTTAATTAATTAGAATTTGACTGCCCTCTGTGAGCTGTCCAAAGTTTCCTACGGACTTGTTTCCAAATACGCACAAATGGGGCTGATTGATCAATGATTAAAATTAATTGAAGTTTTTGCAGGTTCTTTTTTTTTTAACCTTGCATGTCCTTTTCAAAATAGTTTTAATGCAGTCACAGGAGTCACGGCATCATTCGTTCGGTACTGTTTTAAATGTCCACGGCTTTTAATGCCAGGATACTTTTTGTTAGACAGTTATGTCAGCTGATGTCATGAGCAGTGGCTGGCAAGTTGTATAAGATTTTGAAGAGGGAAGTGGTAATTTAACGAGGCTGGTAGCGTTTTTGACTGGGTTGCTAATACAAGGGGAAATCTTTGCCACGTCAAACCGAGCCTACTAATTCTGCCATTAGAGTCTTGAGGATTTAGAGTTATAGTTAAAGGGAAGTTTTAATTATTATTTAATACTGAATTTGTGCAACTCAAAGTTTGTCTAAGTAACAGGTGATTTAAACTGTAGTCTAGACCACACCGTGACATTTAAACATATTTCTTTATGCACTTTTTCACTGGCAACAAGTGGAAAATATATTCGACCGTTAACGTAAACGTCTCGGCGCGGCGTGAGCTGAAAAGTTTAAGCTCTCAGCTGTGGAAATCAGAGCTGACCGTTACGTATGTGGATCGTGTTAAGGTCAGCTGGTAAAGCCGTGATACACCATACTAACATTCACAAATAACTAGGAGAGTTTTATGCTCTCAGGGAAAGATCGTGCCGTCTGTGCGGTACCTCTAATATCACATCTCTTTAATGCAAAGCTACAAAGCTACAGAAATGCTTGATATCAGAAAAATGCCCAAATCGCTTCCTTTTATCTGGTGGTGAATGCACACATCTTTTTTTTTCTTCTTTTTTTTAAAGGGAAGCAGAGATGATTGATGTGCATGCTGTGTTGTGGAAGGCTGAGTCAAAAGGAACTATGGTTTTAAAGAAAAACGGACTCGTACACTGTGTGGTTTATCTGGTCATGTGTCTGTCCTTGGTTTGCAAGTTGCCATGCTCGCCATACGTAAACAAGGCAAAACACCATCCTATTGTTTGTGTCATCAAAATGAGGAACAGCTATTTAGCAAAAAAAACAATAGGTATCTATTTCAAAAAAATCCTCAAACAGTGAGTTAGTAATCACTTTACTGTAACCTCAGAGAGTCTGACACTGTGTTGATATGAGTGTGTTTTGGCGTTTTTGCGGTATAGCATGTTAAAAACTGGCTTGTTGCCACGCTTCATACTTCATATATTACTGATACAATCAACAAGTGTGTGTGCGCTCTGTAAAAAAAGGCCTGCATCGTGTCGTTTCCACCGTCTTTGCTTTTACCAGTAGCGTAGCTCCAACAAGTGAAGTTAAACAAACTTAATCCTCTTTTTTGTGCTGCTGCTGTCGCTCACTGGTTTTGGGGAGTGTTGCTCAGTGTACTCAAGTATGCTTAAAAAAAGCCACATTACACACACACACACACACACACACACACACACACACACGCGCGCGCCGATGTCCTCTCAGACCCGGTATCTGTCTTTACCTTATATCCGTCTCATCATCAGGAAGCCATCTTCTGCCAATGAGAAAACCAACCCATCCAAGCGGCACCGGGACAGGCTGAATGCTGAACTGGACCGCCTGGCCAGCCTGCTGCCATTCCCCCCAGATGTCATCTCTAAGCTGGACAAGCTGTCAGTGCTCCGTCTTGCTGTTTCCTACCTCCGCGTCAAGAGTTTCTTCCAAGGTAAAGGAGGTACAAAAGGCGGCATTGTTGCAGTAGTGGTTTAGGTATTTTGCTTATGTGGAAGTGTGTGGCTTTGAGTTAGTTGGAAGCTCCTGAGTGGATGTGGGTCAGGCCAATAAATAGCTTTAAATTTTCTTTTTTGTTTTGTTTAGTTTTTTTTGCATATGAGCATAGAGGCCTCTGTTGTCCACTTCTGATGCAGTTACCTGGACATTATTTTTTAGTGTGAAACGGAGGGTTGTGACCTATTCACTTTTACTATGCAAACACAGAAATAGTGGTAACAGAACTATAGGTAGTAATGTCTTCCTTTTGGCAGATGGAAAGAATGCATAGTGTTTTGCAACACTTTGACATGTAAATTGTAATTTAAAAGGCTTTAAATGTCAGAATACTGAGCTAAAAAAAGTGTGTTGGAATAACCTGTGCACTCTTTCTGTTGGCCTCAGGAGTGAGATTCCCCAAGGCTCCGTAGCAAAAACCTAGATAAGAAGATCTGTGCATGTTGCCATTACACTTCAGATTACAGTGATTTACGATGTGAAAATGCTTTCTAGATACGAGGAACCGCAAATAACTATTATGACCTTTATCTCTTTTAAACGCATGTAATTAGAAGGCATTTTGAGTTTTCCCACCCTCCCACTGTCAACTGAATGCCTCCCGTCCTCTCCTCGTGTTCCTCCACGATTTGCTTCAAATATTTATGCGCTGCTTCAGAAAGTATTTTGTTGCCAGTGGCCTTGGCAGCTGCCTTATCAACACAGCGGCTACTGGCACAGCTGGATGTGACAGGCCTAGAAACAAGAGGCACTTTTTTATTATTACAAAAAAGAGCACTCTTGCAAGGGGAAAAAGCATTAGTAGGATAAAAGGGAAAGGCAGGGCAGTGAAGAAGAAGCAGCAGCGGCGCTCCCGTGAGGTTCACTACCTAGCCTGCCCTCGGGGCTGAAAGAAAATTCTCACTGAAAGCTCTCTTCTTCGAGTAGATGGCAGATGAATTTGTGAGGCTCTGGTGTCCTCAAAGTTTTGCAGCTAGTCTTTAACCTTCTCCTCCTCCTCCTGATCCTCCTCTGACACTTAACCTCCATCATTTGTTGCCTTATTCAGCTTAGCCACCACACAAAGTTGGCAGGCAGGTGCTAAATGGAGTTATTAAAGGGGCATTTCCCAGATCAGGGCTCACGCAGAGATAAACACCACATCCACCGCTTTAGCGACGAGTGATAGCGGGGACTGTCGATGACATCTGAGAGCTGCAAAGGGAAGGAGACGGTTCAGTTCAGTCATGTGTGGAGGCTGGTGCGAGTGTTGAAAGGTGTGCAGAAGCCGTTGGCTTGAGTGGCAACGCTGCTGGGTGAAACTACCCTCACTGGGGGAGTTTTCTTGAATATATCTGTGCAGGTTTTTCTTAAGCATTACAAAAAAGGTAAATGTGGAAAACATAATTTAAGATCCTTTATTCTGAATTCTTTGAAGATGCATTCAGGCCAAAGCTTGTGTCTGTTTACCCCACCTCTGCTGGGTGCCTTGTTATCAGCGGCAGTTGTGACCAGCTTATCTGTCTTTTGATGCTCCGATAATGAGATTAATTAGTGCGATTTGAGTCGGTATACACGTGGAATCTCTTGCCCTCCTTCATTTGATAAACTCGGTTGGCCTTTCCACTGATATTGAAACATGGAGTGTTGATCAGAGCTTTTCCAGATAAATCTTAAGATGTACAAGTAAGTTTCCACATCCTTCCTGTGGTTTTCAGCGACCGTCATATTTGTCTGTTTCTTTTTTTCTTTCTTCATTTCAAAAGTGAGTCATTGAGACAAAAACACATTATGAAAGCATGAAACCAGCAGCAAGTTTCATTTGTTCTTATAACCACTTTTTCTAGGGGAAACACAGACATTTTAAAGTGCAGTTACTCTGTATTTCCACCGGAGGGACTGTGTGAAGCTACTACTGAACTGAGCTATGGCTGATATCCTTTTCAGTTTGTTCAGATACAGCAGTGGGTGTGAAATTTGACTACAGTTATACCATTTATCTTTGTAAAAGCATACGTTTATCAACTTGATCTGAGACTATTCAGGTATGTCATGCAAGGTGTGCTGAAAGGTTCAGACAGGCAGGAGGAGAGGGAAACCGTGCAGCAGCAGGTGTTCTGGAAGCTCCCTGAGATTATATGCCGGTTGTCTTTGTTGCGTGACAACTCGAAGGTGGAGCTCATTGAACAGTGTGTGGCCATGTAGTTCATGCAAATATACCCTAAGGCTGTGTGTGTGTGTGTGTGTGTGTGTGTGTGTGTGTGTGTGTGTGTGTGTGTGTGTGCGCGCGCGTGTGTGTATAAATAAAAAGCTCGCCTGAATCATCATATTCCACTGGGATCAGAACTTCACTGGAAATTTAGATGATTTGTTTAAAGGCCCATGACTGAGATCACTACATGCACTATTTCATATGCATCTATAATAGAGGACAAACGTGCAAATAAATAAATAAAGAATGAAAGTTGTTTGCATACATAAACAATTTCTATAGTTTTCTTTTTTCTTTGTTTGCTTGTAGGCAGATGCATGGCTCAGGAACGTTTTCACAAGCGGGCCTAACAAGGAAATGTTTTTACAGATAAGAAAATAAGGGACACTGTTAGAAATGTAAACTTATACTTTAGAGTTGAAGCTACTGTGTAATGAAAACCACCACTGTGCAAGCATTTGCCCTTTAAAAAAGTAAAAATTTCTTAAGCAGGTTTGTTTTGTTGGTACTTTTACTGATTTAATTTACTCTCTTTTTCAACAGACCCCTTGTCTGTGGAAGGCACATTGTAAATAAATATTACTTAATTGATTATTATAAACTTTATAAAATGTACAGAACACTTTTTACCCGTCTTCTGACATCCACGGGAAAACTGAAAACTGGTTGCCTAGTTTCATTTTCTTTGTTAAAGTCGAGTTCTGCTGCCACATTTTTCCCCGAGTCGAGACGGGACGCGGCAAAAAGTCATATTCTCCTCTTTCCATAAACCATTACTCTAGCAGTAAAGTTTGCCGAGCTAGTGAAAATGGCCCCAGAGGGGCAAACCTCTCCTTTAAAAATAACAAAAATAATAAGAATAAATACATTTTAAAAAAGTCATCAGTTTGTAGCCTACAGGCTGCGTGGAACTCTTTGTCCCATGTTTTTCATTTAAATTAGATTTTAGGCCAGAGTAGGCTTTTTTTCCAGGCTTTTGAGGCAGATGTCCAATCAGGTAGGTCCACATGAACGTATGTGAGCGTTGACAGTCAGCAGTTGTAATTCTCCTCTTTTCTATGTTAGGTCTCTGGCCTCGCTGTAATTGCTGAGCTTGTTAAATATTTACCCTTAGGATTAACTATCTCTCCTCATTTGTCTTTCTGGCCCGATTGCCTGTATTTCTCCTCTGGTGCATATGTGTTTTACCCTGTTTGTGTGATTGTGTTTCTCATTATTTTAAAGTAGAATATTCTTCTTTTTTTTTTTTTTAATTTTAATAAGGTTACTGCATTTTTTTTTCAGGGATTAGGTAATTAAAGGCAACTCTTAAAGGGAACATTCCCTTTTTGAATGATTGTAATGAGTGAGATGCTGGCAGGGGGTTGTATTTTTCTATATCAATGACATTAAAGGGATCCTGATAAAATAAAGCTGGATGAGGAGTCATCGCTTTGATTAATGGTGTTCAATAACCTTTCTTTTTCCTTTATTACTCTTCACCCCCACTTTCCTCTGAGAAGATATGAATTGGATCTGCCTTTAATGAGAGTGGAAAGTCAACAGAGCTAGAGATAATAATGAACTGGGCAGCATCTTCTTTGCTAATGCACATGCTGCCTCTCTGATAAATAGGGTTGAATGGGTTCTAGGTTTTATATCGGTTGATGTAATTCATAACAATGCACTAATACTAGCTGTTGGTACGACTTATGTTTTAAAAATGTCAGGAATCATTATGCTCTGTTTGTGGTCTTTGTTTGCTTATAATGTGGTCAAGTTGCAAGTTGGAGTGCAGCTTGTGGTTGAAATACTGTTGCAGCCACGTTCCACATCAGCGTGTCTCTGATCAAGCAGAACATTTTCAAACGTGAATTTAGTGAAGAAAAAAAAACAGAAGTTTCAGTTGGTCATGAAACTTCTCTTGGTGTTTTGTGCCTGCGAACAAGGCTCTAAGACCACCACACTTTCCCAGTAACCAAGAATAGACACCTGACTGTATCAGGAAGCGTTCTCCTAACCAGAGAACATGGCATTGAATAAATATGGTCTTAAACCTTTCGGTACTGAACCTCTGTACTTGGAAATAAACAGTTAATTATGCCACACTCGTTTCCTGCGTGCTATTATTTGCAGCCTTTTTCTGTACTCAGATCTACCACTTAGACTATCAAACCTATATTAAATCTGTATGGATACTGCAGATATGTATCAGTTGTTAGTTAGTTAGATAGTTCTTCTGAGGTGTGAACAGGACAAAAATGAACTTTTTGGGGCCAATATGTACTTTCGATGCAGCAGGGAAGTTGTTTGCACTTTAAAATGTAATCACCGAATGATATCCAGTGTGCTTATAGGATTTTTTTTGTGTGTGTGTTTTGTTTTGTTTTGTTTTTAAATCCATCTGAAATCCTGCCAAGGACATATTGCTTCATGCCTTCGTGCCTCATGCCGGCAATCAACTTTATGAAAAACAACTAAAAATATCACCAAGTTTGGTAGAACAACAGTTATTTTAATAGTTTTTCTGCATTTTTCTTGGTACTTAAAGTAGTTACAACTACAAAATCTTCTTCTTTTTTTTTTTATTGAAAACATGATAAATACTGAATATAGATACGGTCAATATAGTTAGAATGGATCCTTCTCCTTAATTCTAGAAATAAAAAAAACCCTCTACACACAGTTCTCAGCAACCTGTAAAGCTAAATCATCTGATCTGAAAACTTAGCACTGTCTAGGAGTGCATGTCATAACACTCCCTAATCCTACCACCAAAAACAGATTTCAGCCCAAATATAAATACCTGTGGTGTAAATGTATCCACACTGCATTGAAGTATATTTAGAAATCTGTGTGCGTGTGTGTTTCTGGAAGTCCTTAATTAAAACCCAACCGTCCCTCATAGCTGTCGTCCGGTCGGGGTGTTGACAGCGTATGAGAACATACCCAGACAAATGTAACGAGACTTCAGTGCAAGTTCACCAATTTACGCCAAGTTGGGTAACCTGATGTGCCCACCGTCCCGCTGGTATACTGAGTTTTGTTCACCAGCCATCAATCCTCAGATCTGCTAATTGCAAACAAGATATATATGCGTGCTGTCTGACTCTAAATGCTGGCTGAGCTATAATAAAAGAGGAAGAGAAAAAAAGGCCACAGAACCCACAGACTCACGCCAGGCACACACCATTTGTGACGTCAACCAGCAGACAGGAGACAGTTTTGTAACTCGCCGTGCAAATGAGGAAGGATGGAACAGCACAAAACAATCAGGTTGTTATTAGATCACCTCCTAATTTAAGAGAATTTCACGGACGTAAGCCCGGTCTTCATTGCTAATTGGGTTAATCCTTTTTATGTCAAGTCTGTATCAAATCCGGGCAATAAAAGTGCGGACCATTTGATTTCCCAAAGAGGGAAGTGCTGCTGCGTGATAGCTGTTTCTGAATGGAGTCTTTGCCCATGGGTGAAAATGTGTATCAGGTCACATTACAGATGGACTTTGTGTTTACTAAACTCTGAGTGACCCCACACTCTTTCCTTCCTTAATACTTTGCAACCCAAAGGCAGACAAGATGGCGGGGCAGAGTCCGAGACAAATCGGTGATCTGGGCAGACTGTAAATGAACTGAAAAGGTTTAGCAATAGAAAGGTCAGCATGTGGTCAGTTTATTGCGGTTTGAGTTTAGGAAACAAAAAGCTTTCACCCAAAAAATTTCCGGTGAATCATAGACTGCGTTCACAGCTGTTCCCATTTTTAAACCAGGCTATTAGAAGGTATCGACAGCTTGTTCAGTTTGTATTTGACCCATTTAGTCTAACGCAGTACAGATCTATGGGTCTGTAGATGTTAGCATCCTAGACTCAACACATATTTGTGCCTTAATCTGTCTATCCTGTCTAGCCTATTCCTATTTTTTTAATTTCAAAAATGTTGCGGACGTAGCAGCTACAAACCTAAAGAGTTGTGTAACCCTATAGAAAATATTTTTTAAAAGCCCCAGCAACTGTAACTTGTAATTGCGATGGAACATCTCTTGACAAACAAGGTTAACTGAGAACAGCTTAGGAACATAAGCGAGTATAAAAAGAACATTATAGACAGGCTCAGTGTTTCAGAAGTAAAGATGGGCTGGCGTCTTCATCCCTGTGGAGCTCAAATAGAATGATGTTTTATTTCATAAGATTGCAAAGAATTTGAAGATTTCATTATTGGTGGTACGTAAAGATTCAGAGAGGCTAAATAAATCTCTGTACACAAGGGAGAAGGCCGAGAACCAATATTGAATGAAGCGATCTTTGGACGAGCATTAAAAACTGACACGATTCTCATGTGGCAATCCCAGCATGAGCCTGGGAACAGTTCTGAAAACTAACAGTGTTTTTATAAATTCAAGTTAAAAGCATGTAGATACAAAGAAAAAATGAACAAGGTCTAGAAAAGCCACTGTCTCCTCTGAGCCCAAGCTCTGTTAAGATGGATTGAGGTGAAGTGAACTGTCCTGTGGTCCATTTTGGTAAGGGAGTGCATTAATGTACATGGCTTGGGTAACTTGCACATTTGCAAAGCCTTCATCAATGCTAAATGATATATATATATATATATATAAAGTTTGGAGTAACATATGCAGGTATCTTTTTCATGGAAGGCTTTGCTTATTTTAGCAAGACTACACCAAACCACATTTTGTAGATACTACAACAGCAGAATGCATCGCTCACTGAAAAGGTGTAAAAAAAGAAACAGCAGTTTTCCTAGAGGCCCCAAATATTTTGCTCTCAGCAGTAGGTCCCCTCAGGCCCCAAACATGTGCAGAAAGCTGCTAAATAGTAAAAAACCTATCTAATTTGCTAGTCATTTCATTCTGTTTTTATTTACATTTTTACGCACCATCCCATCTTTTTAGAAATGTTTTTATTTGTTTGTTTGTTTAAAAAAAAAATATTCCCATCAGATTCAACGGCACTGAAACGCTGGTGTCTGTTAATGATTCAGCTGCTGGGCATTGTTATAAATTATACCTGTTAAATTTCAACATGAACATGTTGAGCACGTTAGCTTGAGGCCATATACACTGACTGGTTTTGCTGCTCAGCTTGATATTCAAGTTGTATTTATCTATAGTTTTTGTGTGTGTGTGCACGCGTGTGTCTTAAATAAACACTTCACTAGCTGGAACGGCGGTTCATGTATAGACAGAGAACCAAAGAGGCGGGTATGGAGGTGTGGTCCTGCTCCTTAAATTCAAATAAATTATCTCCAATTAAACCTTCTATTAAACCCCATTTATTTATTAATTCATTTATTTTGACTCAGTTACTTCTTGAGTAACTAAAGCAAGTCTTACAAGCTGATTTAAGATGCCATATTTGTGCTGGGTAACTGTATATTTAAATGTTTAAGTGCATCAGAAGCAATAAGATGTTAGCGTGGATGTTAACATGAATCTGCCGTTCGTGCCAGTTTAATGTCACATGTCGCAACAAAACTTAAGACGGATACAGACGGACTGCCCTGCTGATGTCAGCTGCATGAAATCTCCAGTTCATGCCGAGCTGCTGGATTCCAAGACTTTCTAAAAGTAGGAGCAAAAGTAGGAGAGTGAGAGGTGATGTTATGAACGCCATGTTTCTGAAAGTGGACAAAAGCTTCCTTTGAGCGTTCGTGACACACAGTAACCAGAGCTCCAGCCAGCAGCTCCCATTCTCACGACTTTTTTTTTTCTGGACAATTCATTAAAGCGTTTCATGTAGCTTCTCATCGTTTTCCGATCAGCACACATCAGTAAATCTTCAGAAGAGCTACTTGTGTGTATTGATTACGAGCATCCATGGAGATATTGAGTCACAACATCTCAGTGTGTGCTGTTGAAGCCAACAAAATTTGCTCTTGTGCATGATTATCATCTTGAAATGAGGGTACACATCAACCTGAGCCCCGGCCCCTTCTTTTCTACCCATCCCTGTCTTTTTTTCTTTGCCTAACATTTCTTTCTTTTTATCTCTGTCTTCTCTTCTTTTCCCTCTTTTCCCCCTTGTTATGTTCTGCCCTCCTGTAAGTTTCTCTGACCTCTTTGGAAGAAATTCACCTCTCGTCTCCATTTTTGCTTCATGAGGAGTGCGTGATCGAGCTAAATGCCAGTGCTCAGGCTTTTTTCTTCTTCCTCTTTCCTTTGCATGCGATGTCTGTATACAAAGGTAGATGTATGGCCCCTTAATATATTTCCAGTGTAAATGTTAAGGTGTTCTCACTGTTATGACTAACCTAAAGCCTGTGCTCATGTTCCTATCATTCCTTCCCTTTATTTTGGCATGCAAAAATCCAGCTGATTTGATGGGGAAAGGGGTTTGACAGAAGGATTTATACATGTAATATAGTGACAAAGATACTTGTACTGACAGTCTTTATTTTTTTTAATGTAAACACTTTTTCCCATGTAACTTTCCTTAGCACCCATTGGTAGAAAACTTGTAGATCAAAAAATCAAATCCAAGTTAATGAATTGCTCTGACCGACTGTTAGTGTTATTTATTGTTTACTTTAAAACATAAGAAATTACAGGGTGTCCGCTCCAACTTAAACTAGTCTGTTATTGTCCCAATCTTTGGACTAATTTTAACATTTTTCACCATTAAACTCACCATTAAAATCACACTAATCAAATAGTTTTAGGTGGGATAAGCACCTTAAGTGGGTGATACCATTTTTATTGCATAATCCCCGCAAGTTGTAAAAGAAAAATTGCCCTGGATGCGTGCATATTTTTAGCTTTGAGTAGTTTTATGGCTAAGATAGAGGTATTGTCTGCCCAATGAGTCTGTGTTCAGCAGCACATTAGTTGCATGTCAGCTCACTCTCCCACCCTCGTGCATGTGTTTTCCCCCTCTGCAGTAATCAGCCACACAATAGCTGTTAAGTAGTGCGACTGGCCAGCCATGCTAATCCCTTGTATATGTCAAAAACCATGAATGGAAATGTCGCCGTACGGATTCAGCATCCTCACAGTTAACTCATTAGTTGCTTGAATCTAAAGCATGACACTAGCTTTGTCTCTGCTTGGCCTCTTGTGCCATAGACACTGAACTCACTTGAGTGGAGTTGGAGTCTGTAGGCCTGGGGGGCCCCCCAAGAGTCCCCTGGGATCACTGAAGGCCATAAGTGAATTACTCAAATCAATGCAGAATAGGAGCCCCGTTAGACGCCAACTGTAACAGCTAGTGGAGACCATTCAGCAATGGGAGGTGTAAGTGTGTGTGTGTGTGTGTTTGTGTGTGTGCCTGCCTGCACGCAGACTGACGGGTAGAGTGTGTTTCAGTTTGAGTGAGTGTGAATAGACAGCCAGGGCTCATGCAGAGGGAGCAGCAGCCTTTGTTGGCCCAACACTATTGTTTGAAGCTGTCTTGTGTAATCACTGTCACAACTACCGCTTAGTGCGATGCGCGGCCTAAGCGAGGGCGGAGGGGGGCGGGTGGGCAAGGAGGGAGGCAGCAAGCAACCCAAAGCCCCTGGAGATTAAGTTGATAATAATATTATGGGAGCACTTTAAGGAAGCAGCGCAGCTACAAACATGCTGACATAGCCCAGCTGGTGTTTTACATTGTTTAGAATATTATTGCATGCCATTAGAAATCTTAACACGCTACTCTGAAGTCAAGGGTATTTAAAGATTGCGGGTTGTGCAGTGTGCTGTGAATCTACAGTAAGAGTATGGTAACGCTGTTGGCAGACTTATTTCTCATTAAAAAGCGTTTTTTTCTTTGGGTTTGCACTGTGCCATTTATTTATTTTTATGTTTTTTACAAGCATGCATTTCCTGCAGTGCTTCACCCCAGCTACACTCTTTTACCCCTTTTCATTTTTGGATTAGATTAAATATTTTTGCAATGCCAATTTATGTTAATTCCTTCACAAAACAAACAAATAGACATTGTTGATGTCCCTGCAAACATGGAATATGGCTTACAGATTTAGTACTCCCTAAAGCCACATGTTGAAAGCCCATTTGATAACTCATTAAGCTTCAGAGCAGTCTTTTTTGTTTGTTTGTTTGTTTTTTGTTTTTTTTGTGTGGCATGCGAGCATTTCAACAGAAACAGCTTCCTGTAAAAGTTTTGCATGTGTTTATTGTGGAATTACCGGATTTCACAAAACTAAATCCATTTTGCAACACTGCTGGTAGGGAACTAAGAAAAAAATAAAGAATTTAAAAAAATATATAGGAATCAAAGCATCCTGCGTCCTGATTGCCTGATGGCAAACTGAGAGACTCTTTACAGTCACTAGTGAATGAGTGGTCAATGTTATACCAAGAAAATCTGGTAATAAATATCAAAATAACACAATTAAGGTCAAATTCAACAAACCCACATGTACTCCACAGTTGCACCTAAATGCATCATCATTATAGACTCCTGAACCTGGTAAAGCTCTACAAACACCAGAAGCAATGTGTTGAGGATTAAATGCAAAGGAGCCAAAGCATATGCTCGTTATAAGCAATATTAGTGATAACGATCGTGTTGGCTCTTAAAAGAAGGCCACTGGCATGGCACGACTACCACATGTACTACATGTCGTCAGGCTGTGTCTATGCTCTGGTCTCTCGAGCATACTGTACATCAGACCGTTTGTTTTGTCTGTCACCTCCATTTATCTTAATTGAAGCATGCTTCAGTGTGCAACAATGCCCAGACCCGGTCCCTGCTGTTGTTCCCTAATGTAAATCGATATGTTTCCATGCGGTTGGAAAGATCACTAACCAAAGGTGGCATCTGACCCGATACAGCTCGATACGCTAACTACCGTCAGCCAGATGAGGTCCCCTTTCATCAGCATGTGATATGGGAAAAACAGCAGCCTGAGTAAAAATAGAAAAATAGTTCCTTAGATCATGTCATATAAAGTTAGGGTTATTTGGAGAAGCTTTTGGGGGGGGCGATTTTTTTTCAGAATTACCCAGTGTGTTGCAGATTCAACCATACAAATTGAAATAATACTAAGCGAAAACATCTTCCTGTAAAAGGCATATATTCCAGTGAGAAAGGGCATAGTAAGGGCTAATTAAAGAGGACAAGAAAATGTGATGCAAGAGGGTGTTTAAAAGGGTTTGTGTGTGTTTTGTTTTTTTTATTGGCTGGCAGGCCGTTGCTGCACTCTGCGCACCCAGAGCAGACTGAACTCTGAGTGAACTCCTGCTCTCTGCCGAATTATGATCGAATGAGTGAGCCTGACAAAATATTTTTAGTTTGGAGATAGACGCAAGCAGAGGGTACAGCGAGAGGGAAAGAGGGTAATGGTAGGGCGCTTTATCTCTCACAGACACAAACACACACGTATGCGCACATGCGTTCACTTGTACACGGGCAAAGCAAAAGAAAGACGAAGGGAAGCTGAACATCAGTTAACAGCTGCAGAATCGTCTGTGACTTGACAGCGTCCAGGCGCATTGTTAAAGAGGGAAGGCTCTGCAGGGGCAAATGTCTCACCAAGGCAGCCAGGTATTCAGTCAGTCAGGAAGATGAAAGTTTGTGTGTGTGTGTGTGTGTGTGGGAGGGAGGGAAGAAGCAACTGAGTGAGAGAGAGAGGGAGGCAGTTGCGTGACTTGTGCTCGGCTCAGCCCTCAAGCCCTCCGGGTGTTATTTGTTAGCCAGGAGAAAGGAAGGTATATCTTAAGTGTTCTACAGTAAACAGAGCTGTGACGGGGGCCCTAATGCTTACCGGGATTTATTTGGGATGTGCACATTTGTGTGCATGTGCGCGCAAACAAGACTATCAGCAGGGCAGGGAGTTTCATCTCGCATCCCCAGAGTGTTAACTGGACTTGAAACATCATCGTAACATTATTCAGAAAAGTTAAAGTGGGGATTTTAATGTAGCACGACCGGACAAATAACACGACTTTACAAAATCTTTAGCGAGATGCTGTTAACGCAGGAAACTCAAACAAAGTGTTTGCTTTATTTATAACTGGGTTCACAGTAGTTAATTCCTCTGCAGAGCTTGAAACCTGGGCAGTTTTCCTGTTAAGGAAGCTGCTGGATGCACTGGGCCCTGCTGGAGGTTTTCACTAACATCACTAGCAAACCAAAGGCCCACTGGGGGAGTTCACGGTGAAAGCTGTCTGGGGCTTTCTGAACTTTGCAGTGTCAACTGAAAATAAAGAAGAGAAAAGGAGAAAAGCATAAAAGATGTAGTAACTGAATAATGAAGGGGAAGGATGCTATTTTTAACAGCTGCATTGCAGTTTTATCTTGAGGTGAGTTGTGGTGGTTCACTCTGGTCTTTACACTCTTTGATTTTTAAGGCAGAAATTTGAGCAAATACATGCCTGTGAATAAAATAGTAAAAGCTACTTTTTTTCCCATCACTTGATGATTCTTTAACACACACATTTTTAAAAGGCTGTCAGTGTTAATGCTATATTAAAGGAGATTTTAAATATTTTTAGTGAGGAGCTGGTACTCTCTTTAGTGTTTCATCTCCGCTCCTTTCATCTCTTCAAAGTACGCTTCAGCTTCAGCTGACGCGTTGAATCTTTGCGGGTGTCAGATCTCCGCTACCAAAAACAAGCCTCCTTCAGCTTTTCTGATTTCACAAACTTCCTTTGTTTTTTACTACAGCTGCTTTCATTGTTTGCACTCCGGCCAGCTTCAGCTGACGCCGTCTTTTCATCCACGCGCTTGATACCACATACATGTCCGATGTCCATGTCAGTTTCTCTCCTAAACTGAAGCTAACATTTCAGCTCCTTTCAGTGATTAAAATCTAACTTTATGCTCAACCTTGCAGTGCACATTTACTTCACAGTATCACTCGCACTTTAACTGAACCTTTCTCAGTATTTGTCTCTTGCGTGCCACTTTCCATTCAAGCTTCAGCAGTATTGAAATATTTGAGCAAGGAGCAAAACTGGGCTTTTCTACTTAAATATGATCTTTTTATGTAATAAACACTTTGGCACGGCCGTTTCCCGTCACCATGGTTCGTGACCTTATTAGAAGTGGAGCCACAGGCAGCGAGGCTCTGGACCTTCCAGGGATAAGTGCAGGACTGATCTCATGACTTATTCATCAGGCACGGCGGCATGACCTCTTAAAGACGGTACATGACAGTGAGCAAAGAGATCAAGTCAAATCAGGTGCATGAGCTCATCACGTATACCGCAGCAATGTAGGTGATTTACGCTGTGAGCCTTGCGCACGGCGAATAGTTTCAACAGCAGGAAAAAGAAGAGGAAGGAGGAAAAAGAGCGAAAATGACAAAGTGACGGTGAAGAGAAGCATTGGACTCTGTTTCTGTCCCTGAGGATTGTTTAAATTGGCATGTTGTGGAGAGAGCACTGTTAGAGTGGATTTAAACAGCTGCTGGCTTCACCCACAGCAACACACACACAGACTGACACAGACACACACTCTCACACAGGGGCCCTCCCCTGCTCTAAGTTTGCGTGCGGAGCTGGGAAATTATCCATGCTAATGTGCCAGGGTTTGTTTTCATCATCAAATTGCAAACGTTTTAAATATGCATCACACACATAAAACCTCCCCCCACACACACATTTAGTCACATTTATCTAGCCGGAGCGCCGACGCTGTCTGATCTGTGTTTTCATACACTGTCATCTGTCAAATATAGAGCTGGAAGTGGCTTCCACCCATGTTTATTTTTCATACACCACTCCCATAATTTTTCAATCATATTTGATTTCTTACACAGGATTCTTTCGACTATAACGGATCTCAGTGCTTTTCTTGGCTCTGTGTCTAAATTAATACATGCAATGTGGAATCACAATTAGTGTGAGCGCTGGAAGATTAATGGGAAAAGTGAGTGGTGTGTTGGCATGTTTGTGTACTGTTAAAGCCACAATGCAGAGACTTCTCTTTTCAGATTCTCTGTTTGATGACTTGGCTTTATGAAATACATGCATACATTTATGATATACTATAGAAAAACGTAACACAAGATAAAGAGACAAAAAGAAAGACATCATCACCTCTGTTTGCTTTACAGCACCGAACACTCAAGAAAGCAAAATTTTGACAAATTAATGTGACTTAAAAAAAAAGGCATTCTGATGTTTAACCCACTTTCTTGCTGTCAAAAGTCAGCCTGGCCCAGCACAAATTCTGACACCCAGAAGATGTTGATATGACAGCCCGCACCGAGGCTGAAAGCCCAAGTAAATATAGCACAAAAATCAAAGCTGAGTCACATCCACTCGTCGTCCGTAGCTGTCTGATACAAGTTCAGAGACGCTCTTTTCACATACTTTTACTGTGGCAAACCAAAATATTGTAAAAAGTTTGGTTTTGCTTGGGGATAAAGTTAAATTTTGCCACCACTTAGAAATGATTGCCTTTCAAATCTTTACTGAGAAGCTGTATTATATATAATCTTGGCTTAACGATATAGACAGCCCACTTAAGGATGAAGGGATGTGAAATGCTTTTTTTTTTTGCCTTGGGTTGGTTAAGGTTATCGCTTTAAAAACAGCCGAATTATTACGGCAGAACTTTTTCATGTGTTTTTCCATTACACCCTACCAAATTATCCCTGTTTACCTTTAAAAACAGGGATGACTTTCTTCCATCCCCCCCACCTCCGCTGAAAACCACATGGCTGTGATGCCCAATGTTCTGCGCATTCTTTTGCTCATTGAAATAAATGCTGTAAATGGAGTTTGGCCACAGGACAGGGGGAGAAAAGGGGATTGTCATAGCGATAATTCAGTTTCCATCTCTAGAGGGAGTGATAACAAAAAAACATCTTATTTGAAATTGAAGCAGGGATTCGTCCAAATCCTACCATGAGTAATATGAGGATAAACAACAGATCACTGGAGACTCCTTCCTTGTGACTCATGAGCAACAAGTTCTCAGAAAGAAGAGAGAGAAGGAAACAGTCTTCAGGGAGGACGGGGGGGTTGGGTGGTGGTGTGGTGGTGGGGGGGCACCATAATAACATCATTGTGGACGTTTGAAGTCGCATCAGGCCTGTTTCCCACATACAGTAAGTACAGGCTGTCTACATGTCTACTGGTCTCTCGCCACTCAAAGGCCACATTCATGGAGGCACTGCCGCCCTCACAGAGGGCAATTGGATCCACCAGATACCCTTCCCTTCTCACGCAATGTTGTGTAAACCCAGGGAAAATGACCTCAATATGTCCTAAACGAATTAAGGATGAAGATGCCGCGCCTGCTCACATGTCTTAGGCATGATAATGTGGTGATAGTTTTATAAATACCCGCTCTCATGCGCACATGCACACATAGATGCACACACACACACACACACACACACACACACAAACATGCAGCAACAGCAAACACTGATTGTGTCTGTCAGTGTGTCGCACTTGAGTTGAAGCTGCTGTTGGATCTCTGAGCGGCTAACAGATCGCCCTTACCCTCTGTTCATATAGGAATCGTTTGTCTTTCATGTTTGATCTTATCCAGATACACCGGACAGGTTTGCCTAGGAAACCAATTTGAATTATTGGCATGCAGATTAACCTGAGATAAACACTGATTATTTTATACAGGGATAGAAAAAAAATGTAACCAAAACCATGTGTTACACCTAAAATTTCACTTTCACTGTTTCATTTCTTAATTTATAATTGTGTGTAGTTATATCCTAGACGTGCGGGCAGGTGTTTTTTTTGTTTTTGTCTTTGTTTTTACTCACGCTGAGCTTGTTAATCTCCCATTTAATCCGTCCTCTATTGTGGTGCCACCACACCTTGGCCTGGAGGCCTGGACAACCTCAGCCTGACTGCCTGCTGGTGTGGATTCAGCCTGTCTCTCTCGCACTTTTTCCCAGTAACTGAAGCTGCACACGCTTTCTTTTTTTTTTTTCCTTACTTGACTCCCTCACCTCTCCTGTTGCCCTGCACTTCCTCCCGCTTCCCAGTAAAGAGGAAAAATAGACAAAGTCGGAATTATTTCATAGCTGCATAACCGGATGCGTCTTACAAATAGGTCAACGCGTCACGCAAGACCCAGCGCTACGAGTGGTGTTCAAGAGAGGTCAGCGGGGGGTTGGAAACATATGAAAGGAGGTTTAAAATAAAAGGCAGAAAGGAGGGAAATCGTCGTGCATAATTCATTGGGCCATCGCAACACCAATTCTCCATTCATCCATCACTGGACCACCATCTTTATTAAAATGTCAGATGGGTTAATTCATGTAGAAACAGGCTTGACCTAATTGGCAGACGTTGCTGATGAGGTTGGCGCTGCTGTGGTAGACAATTAACTATGATTCAGAATTTCCAGAAAAACGACCTTAATCATTTGCTGAAAGTTTGCATCTGGTTGACTCTTCTGTTTATCCACTAATCAGTCCACTATCTCAACTCTTTTTTTGGTAACAGTTCTTCACGGAGTTGTTTTGGAGCTGTATCCTCTCTGATTGGACTGACTTTTCATTCCTGTAATATATTGGAACAACCTAGACACAAAAAATGTCCCAGTTTTTGCAGTACGATATGCTTTGCCATCACTCTGTAGTAGTTGGTAAAAGTAGCTAGAACAAAAGATTACTGAGATTAGAGTCTGTCTGTACAGCTAATAGATTTTCTTGTAACACCTCCCATGTTTTTAGTCAGCAGCTGGATGGATAGCAGAGACAAAACACCTGCCAAAAGCCTTCAGGCTTGAGCCTTTACTTTTTGGCAAGCTTCCCCTCCCTGCTACTTCAAGTCTTTCCCCTTCTCATGCAACCTCTTCTGGCCAAATTCTCTGTCAATTTCCAGGCCATATTGAGGCTGTATGGTGGCTTCCACTCCCTCACTGGTGATGTCATGACAAAAAACACAAACTGAGATTTGATGAGCTGGAAAATCTCATTCCAGCTTGTATAGAATTGTTGTCCAGTCTGCCTAGAGTATGTGTCAAAATGTCAGCTTTGATTATACAACTACAGCGCAGGTAATAATATTTGAACTCAACAAAGTTTGTGTGTGTTCACGCATGTCTTTGCATTTACGCTGCTGGGTGCGTGCTTATATGCAACAAATGGACATTGCTGAGATCTTTAGGCAAAGCTAAGACGATTGACCCGGTCCTAGCTTAGTAGGGCATGGCAGGGCTGTTGGGATTTGGATTTGGCAATCTGAAGCTCTGTGTATGGGCTTGTGCTAAATACCTTCTGTTATAGTATAGTTTGTGTGTAGTTTGGTTTCTATTTTATCCTCTGAAATACAGGAAAAAACTACAACAGATTAAATATTGTAAATGATTTTATATAAGCTAAGACCTTCCAGTTTTTAGTAAAGCAACCCAAATTTACTCTTAAGATAAAAAATTCAGTTTTATAGTTTCTAAAAAATGAAAGTAGCCATTTATGGCTAATCTTTTCACTTAATGCTAATGTTAATGGATTTGACCTGCTCTCCCGAGTCACCATTACTTAAAACTGAATGTTATAGTGCTGTCTGGTTAATTTCTGAAGAAAGTTCATTTATGTTTACATCATTTATATAGTTCCCACTGTAAAGGTAGTCTCCTTCAAACAAAAAGCCAACAAGCAACAATATTTTCGACTAGCTAGCAAGCTAATACTAGCTAGCTAAGACATTTAGCAGAATAGATTAAATGGCTGCATCAAGTCACTGGGCTGCATATTGTCCAGTTTGGCAATATGCACCTGAAGTATTTTAGGAACTATTTAAATAGGTGAAATTTGTATATGAGTACTGAAATAGAGAGCATCTTAAGAATATTTTTAGAATAATGCATTATTTTCTAAGCAAAGTGTTATTCTATCTACTTAGACCCTGAATAAATTAATTAGCTTCACTACTCATCACATTACCTTTGCATTACATTATTTACATGGCCTGAGGTGTATTTTCACTTAATTACCAGCTACGAACATAAACCTGCGGCTACACACTCGCATCCCAAAAAGGACAGACTGAGATCTTTCTATTAGTGTTTACGTATGAGCACAAAGAAAACAGGAAAGAGGAATTCACAGAAATTTATTGTGTTATTGTGACCGCAGCTATTCGTGCTTAGAAATACAGGCCACGATGCCACAAGAGCAGCTGCTCATCAGTGCTTTTGTTACCTGTTGAAAATCATGCTTTGACTTACTGGGTGTGGTCAACATGTGCTCAGCTTTCAAGTCACTTCAGTTCCGGGGTTCTCTGCTAGATTTGCGTTGCCATGTTGCCCTTGCAGATTTGTAAGTCGAAAGAGCTTTGTAGGGATTTTGAAAGCATTTTAGAAGACCAGCGGTAATAATGACTTCTTTGTTTGTCTTTCATGCTGTCTGTTCAGAAGCACTAGCAATCACTTTCTCTGTGCACACTTTCCCCTCTGGCTCCCTGTCATCCCCAGTTACTCTGTATTTCTCCTTGGGCTATCCTGGTAGTACAGAGGTGATGAGAGGATGGAGAGGTGTTGGGAACGGGAGCGAGACAGAGACAGGAGCAGGACAAAGACAGATTGGCAAACGTAAATACGTCCTGATCAGGACAGGACAGTGTGCAATTCTGTTTGTGAAAGAATACAGTTCTTTGTGTGTGTGTGGCCATAATCAAGTTGGAAGTACACAGAAAGAGTTCACAGAGTAAGACTGAAAACTCATTCTGGCTTTGCTTCAGTGATCTTAACATGTAAATGTAAAACTTTCACCTGCTCTAGCAGCCTGCAGCACTGATTCAAAAGAGGTTTGAGGTTAAAAGGTAAAGGCAAAAATAGTGTGTCTTAAGTCTGCTCTAACCACACGAAGAGATCCTTTTTAAGCACAATATTATGTAACATGTGTATCACTGTGTGAATAATCCACTGAATACGTGTTTTGCTTGCATGAAAATCTTTTTTTTTTCTTCTCTTTTTTTGTTTCCATTTCATTCTAAAGAAAGCATAAAATTTTTGGCACCGATTGCAGTCAGAGGTTTATTTGGGAAACCGGCTTTTGACTAGTGTTACATTTCCACGCTGCATCCACAGGTTGCATGTGTGTTGCCAGCGAGCGCAGGAATGCTTTGAGCGCGCACAGAGCCAAAAATAGACATGCTGATCCTTTAAAAGCAGAGCCCGTAACATGTTGTGGCTGCAGGGAGCGAGATGCACACTGTCTCTTTAAGACAGGGTTCTTTGTGTAGCATAGTGTAGTATTTGCTGTGGTAGTGTGAGTATGCGTGCATAGACTCTGTGTGTGTGTGTGAATGTAAAGCTGACTGAGCAGGCGAAAGGGTTGCGTGACTACTGCAGACGAGGCTGCGACCTCAGAAAAGTGGTTATGAAAACGATCTGTCGAAGCAAGCAGAGAGAGAGAGAGGGAGTAGGAGTGAGTGAGTGAATGAAAAACGAAGGGAGTCAGTAAAGAGGGCAGAGAGAGAGAGAGAGAGAGAATAAGCGAGCAGGGCTGCAGAAATGAGTTAATTTGGACCCTACACTATGACCGAGTGGCACTGAGGGCTGCCCCACATGCACATATTTATGGTATTGAATGCATATGCACATGCAGTAAACACACACTGTGCTGTGCTTATAGCGCTTAGAGCCAGGGGGTGATGCCACTAAAGGCCAGTTTACACATGGGAGCAGATAGCATGCGCGGACAGAAGCAATAGAAATTACACCGAGATTTAAAAAGAAAGCCAGAGAGATAAAGGAATGGGAGTATTTTGTCACTGAGACTGAGAGTGGGGGAAATAAGCAGGAGGGAGGTGGGGAGAGAAAGTCAGGTATCATATTCCTACTGTGGCATTGGTATGCTCTGAACATCCAGGAGAGATTCCTGAGGCTGACCACATGGAAACAATCAGAGACCGACAGAGGACTGTAAGGACTACAGTATATACTGTCCAATTAAGATGGCTCAATTTGCATCCATTCTTTTTTCCCATGCCATGGAAATTAGAAAATGTTGATTCAGTGTCTGTTTCTAGCGTGTTGACATTTTTAAGTTTTTAACAGCTCTCCGTTTTCTTAATTACTTAAGAGTTGCGGTGGGGGCTGGAGCAGCCATCAACATGTGAATATAAATTTTCCTGAAATAAAAATAAAGTGATGTAATGTCCCTGTTTGTTGAAATCTTTCCACAATCTGACTGTGTTAGGATCAGCGAGTGTTTGGGCTCATTCCTTGGCGAGCAGCAGAGCGGTAAACCTGGAACCGTGTAATCAAAGAAACATGTAAGCTTTTAATTTTCTTTGTCGCAGGAGACGTTTGCTGACCAAGCTTTAACCAAAACAAGTAGACGTAAATGTTCCTCAGAATGTTTGTGCATCTGTAAGAAGTCTTTGGCTTCCTTCATTACCCTCATAAATGTTTTAGAAAGTAAACAAAAAAAATCAAGGCATGGATAGTTTGTCAAATGTTTCTTTTAGTAGAAGGTTAAATATCACCAGGAGCATACACAGATGTGGCAGAAGATGGGAAGAAAAACAAGAGTGGGCAAAATATATCGGTGTTTGGTGCAGATAGCGTGTGAACAGTAATGCTCGCCTTCAAAGAGCGCATTGTATCCGAGCATGAGTCGCTCAACAGGGACAGCAGCATGACGGAGGGAGGGAGGGCATACCAGGACAAGGGGCTGAGAGAGACGGAGAACGAGGGGCGAGGAGGAGGCTGAATGAGTCTGAGTCATGACAATTGTGATCTTTGTTTTGTACGAGGTTGCCAACTCTCACGCTTTTGGCTCAGTCCCATCAGACCATGCAGGTCTTACATCAAGGAAAGTGTAATTATAAAAACAAAGGTGGGCTGTGGAAAAATACTTGAGAGATTTTTTTCGTGCCACTTCAATGTCAGTGTATTAGTGATTGTGGTTTTATAGTTTCAGTAAAAAAACAAACAAACAAACAAAAGAAAAAAAAAAGGCTTGCTCGAACATGAAAATGAGTTTTGTTTCTCAGTTCTGAATGAAAAACTAAAAAAAAAGTCTAGAATCGCCACACGCTTCATAGCGAACCAGCAAGTGTAGAAAATACGCTTTATTAATGAGGAAGGAGTCAGTGGAAGTGGGTTGTTAAATCCTGGGGCTCTTGACAGGTAAAACTGAATATCTCACTGCTTAAATCATTACATTTTTATTGTTATCATACCTTTCATCAAAGGGCAGGCTTATGTATTTTATCGATGTGGTTAAATTGCCTGCAAATAACAAGCAATAGCAGGATTAATCGGAAGTAGGACAAAGTAATATCTTCCTTAAAAATAGTTAAACATTGAGGTGCTCATAGACGGCAGTCGCTAAGCTGAAAGCTCATTCCTACAAAATGGGTTAGTCATGGGGAGCGAAGGGTCAAAGGGTCATCTGATGTGGCGATACAGAGTTTGGAATTTGTTTCACACACGTGTACATTGATAGGTCGAGACGAATTCAGGCAGGTTTTCTTCTGCATATTAACATCACTCTTCTGCTTAGAGACAGGAAAGAGGGGTGGACAAGAGCGCCTCAGCCTTTTCAATTATAAATGCTTGAGAGTTCAGCTGCAGTTTCTGCAGCGCTTTATACATGTTTTAAAATCTCAAATCTGCTATAAAGACCAACTGTCTGAAGTCTGTGATGTTTCTATGGCTCTATCAGGAAAATCTTTAAATTACTTCTGCTGTAACTGGAACTGCTCTCAAACTAACATGAAGTTTATCTCCACTCATAGCATCAGCCATTTTCCACATGAGTGAAGAACCGTGTGTGTGTGTGTGTGTGTGTGTGTGTGTGTGTGTGTGTGTGTGTGTGTGTGATATGGTTTCCCTGCTGGTGCAGCATGACTGTTTTACCCTCCTCTTCAGGGTCAATATTTACAGTTCATCTTCCTCTACAAAATCACTCTGTCACAGCGCTTTACCATCTCTCTCTCTCTCTGCGCATCCATCCCTCCCCCCCTCTCTCCCCCTGCTGCCTGTCACATTTGCTGTATGTCTCAATGGCTGAGCGTGATCAAGGCCAATTATGGCTTGTTTTGAGCGTGCGGGGCATCTTGTGGAAGCAATGCATTACTGGCAACTCACTCGTGCCGCTGCATCCCTCCCTCCATATGCGTCCCCTGTCCCCTGTCTCTCTCTCTCTCTCTCTCCCCCGTTCCTCGTGCATGTACAGCATGTAGTAATTCTTCACACACCTCCTGCATGCAGCTGGAACGTGGCTAAATGCAAATTCACTGGCGTGCGTTTTGTTTTGTACGTACTGTAGGAGCATTCCTCTGTTGTCCCAGGGCTTACGAGACGATATTCAGTACTTTGGTTACTCTTTGCTCAAGGTGATTCCCCAGCTTTGTCTTTAAAAACATTAGGTAGATTACCAGACCTGGGATAGGTCCAAAGTAAAACAGTGCAGCCTGTAACTTTTGAGTCTCACAGAAGAAATATAATAAAGCCATATGGTGTTTTTTTTTTCTTTACATAGAGCAGAAATTATGATATTAGCTAAAACAGTTGTTATATTTTCCTCACTGTTTCTACTGCTCACTCGCTACATTTAACTGTATTGGTACCATTTGTGCTTTGAGGCTCATCCGCTCTCATGTTTGCTTTGTGTTTTCCAGCAGGCTACAACGTGGATGTATTTTAATCAAATTATAATTTGTCTTCTTCTGAATTTGTTGAAACTCTCTACAGCCTTTCCAAGTATTCTTTTAAACAGCAGCAGTCCCTCGTGGAAGGAAAAAAAGAGAAGGAAAATATGTTTTTTTGTTTTTTTTAAACACAGTGTATTTTTTTTTTGTTCAAATGTGAAACTTTTTAAGCAGAATGACTGCTAAAATTAATCAAGGCTGAAGGAAGGGAGGAATCTGGCTTCTTGTTTATCCCCCAAAATGACTCATACTTGCCTTGCATTTTTGTGATCGAGTGATACAGATCTATCAGCGTTACAGCGCATAGATCTCCAGAACTCAGTGCAGATGCTGAGGGAAAAAAAACCTCCTACTTTCTATTGTTGTATGTCCGTTTCAGTAAAAGCGTTGGTGAGGCGGTAGGTAGGAAGGAGGTGTCGACACACACCAACACAATGGTATGGTTTCCCTATGCTTCTCCACAGGATGCTGTCTAGATCCACACACACAGACAAACTCAGAACAATGGATCGACACATGGTGCTTTCATTTTATTTACTGCTGCTGACTCTTCTTCTGTTTAAAAAAAAAAAGAGATGTCATTTATAGTCTCACATCACCTGCTGCACCAGCTTTCAAGCTTATCATGAAATGTAGCTTAAATTTGCCTATAAAGACAGGACAGGGTATGGAAAACAAATAAGGAATGTTAGATTTTTCTAAAGATTATTTTCAGTATAGAAAGAAATGTTGATCTTGGTGTTTAAAATACTGGCGAATGTGAGCTGTATTGGTGTATAATTACAAAGCAGAAAAAAAAGGAAAAAGACAACCCTCTGTCTGGCTTCCTTCCACCCTGATGTGTTAGCTATTACATGAAAATGACCCAACACAGAGACCTCAAAGAAGCAGCCACATGTTTCCTATCAGTCATTAAGTACACACTCCAGTTCTGTTCAGCCGCCTCCCATCATCAGGGATCATCACCTCATCATCAGGATTGGTTCCAGTTCATTTTGTTGCATTGTCACTTTCTGTTCCCTCAGCTGTCCAGTCCAACTTGTTAACGGATTCCTCCTGTTATTCAGTGACTCCAGAAGTAAGACGTTGTGTATCCCTGCTCCAGTGTTCAGTCTATTTAAGGTCTTGACTTATGTCCGGAAAAAGTCAGTGGCATGTTGCTGAGGTAATAATATCTGACCGCTTTCCCTGTAAAATGCGCATGTAGTCTATGGGAAGAGTGATAGAGAGCAGGTAGATGGATGCAGTAGGACTCTACAGTGAATAAAATGACCTCTCTCCAATTGCGTGCCATGGTTTGTTTTCACTACAGGCCGCATGTTTGAACATTGCATAACTTCTGAAATGTGGTTTGTAAGTCATGGATTATTTTGGGAATAGAGGTGTGTGTGCTTTGACAGACACCTTACTGAAAACTTTAGCCTACTTCTTCTAATCAAGATAACCTTTTGAATTTAAAGATCCTAAATCCTAATGCATGTAGTTCTTAGAAATGCTGAATACACCATTTAAAATGACTGATTACTAAGTGGTTGATGTAGGAAAAAGTAATTTTCCAGGCATTCACGTACTTAATCTCTTTTACTGCCCGCATTCATTCCACAGATGGCTGGTTGTCTCTCGTTGTCCTAACGGTGGGAGTTTTGGCCCAATTAAAGGCTAATTAAAGGCCCAGCCCATTAAAACAAGGAAGTCTTTGTAGTGTTGTTTGCACAGGTGGTGTGCATCACCGTGTTGTAATAGTGTCAGGTTAACACATCAAGGCTGCACACATGGACACACATTCGTGCTTGTGCAGGATATATGTTTTCAATAGCATCATTTTCTTAATCGTATTAATTTCCAGGCAGAGGCTGACTTATGGTGTCTGTTTAACAAATCAATCAAAGAGATTGAAGCCTCAGCAACACTTATGGTATGAAGAGCAGCTTCATTACTTGACCAACGTGTTTCAGTTTGTGGTCTTCAGATCAGTTAAACCTGAATTTCGGACTTTTGTTGAGGAAAAACAACTCAAAATACGATGAAGTTTTAACAGTATTTTTTAGATATATCTCCACCAGAAGATGGTATATTAATTTTATGATGACATGGGCTTCTTATGTCAACTAGCCAGCTATCTTACTGCTATTCAGGTGTTGCAGTCACATGACTAACGACTACATAACGAGAATTTGTCCCCCATTTTGAGCATGTGACGATGTATGGTCAAATGACTAAGGCTGCTGTCACACAGACCTAGAGACCTGTCAGTGACCTTCTGCCAAACTCTGGTTGCGAGGGAAAAATTTGCATTCCCCGAATGGTTGGTGGGTTCCTGGCAGTCGCTAGGTTAAATTGGTCACAAAGAGGTAAGCGGTGCTGCAACAAAATAGTTTCTTGAAATTGCTTTGGCCACCAGCAGATTACCACAGTGACCCATAGTTTGCATGTGAGATGCCAACTTGTCTGTAAAAATTCACCAGCTACTCTTTGAGCGACAGTGTAACTGTGAAAAGTGTGATGCACACCAGAAACTGAGAATGTCTGCCTTCAAAGTAAATGTTACACCTTTGAAATCTATTAGCTGCAGTGCTGATGCACAAGTTTTACTTTGAAGGTAAATTATTTCCGTTTGTGTTGCAGTTTTTCAAATTTTACTGCTTCTTGGCTCATAGCTAGTGAGTGCATGCAAACAATCCGCCGTCTTCTGTGCAAACGACACAGGACCATAGATCTTCTAGTGACCAAAGGAGTCACAATTTTTGGTGTAGAACCTTCTTTGCGGCCAGTTTTACCAGCAACAACTCAACAACTGGTTGGGGAATACATTTCCTCTAGAAACAGAGGTGGCCTGACGATCACCCACCAATCTGTTTGACTTAGCCCTAACTGAACCTGATAAACATTAAACTTAATAAAATAAAATATAACAGTGAATTTAAAAAAAGATAAATGTCTACACCCCCTAATAATCTTTACATTCTATCATGTCCAATATGGCGGACAACTCTTGAGCACTGTGCAGGTGATGTCATACAAGAAACCTGAATATTAATTTGTAATGGAGTGAAACTTATCATTTTATTCTTGGATGCCATGAATTTGCTCAAGAGACCAGCTGCACTTGTTTTATTGCAGTTGATGTTTATTTTTTCTTTGTTTCTGTCTTTTTGGAACTCAAGGTTCAGTTTGGACCTGGAAATATGTCCAATTTAATAATTGGAAAACAGAATTTCAAAGCTTCCAAAATAGTTGCCATGTTTGTCAAGATGTCATATTATCTCCTTAAAGTCTAGCAAATGCTTGTTATAGATAATCAATTATACAATGAGTTCCTCTCGATGTGAGGTGCTTGTGTCCAGAACACAAGAAACAAAACAACTTTGGAATCGTCCTGCAAGTCATAGAGTTGCTGGTGGTTTCTCTGCAGCACAGTTTGTAAAGATCTCTTCACAGTGCTGGTCACCTTCATGCCAGTGGATCCCCAGTTTGGAAATTACAGCCAGAGTCATCGGCCACATAAATGCACGGGAGCATTTGTACTAACAACTCCCCGTCTACTGGGATTCATATTTCAGCACTTTCCAATTTGAAATCCAATTTCTCCAGTAAATGTTTCAATACTCAAAGCAAGACACAGCCTTTGTTTATCTGGACTTCTGCAGTATGCCACTCGAAATCAAAAGCCTTCACTGAAAATAGTCTGGAGGTGGAGAACCAACCATTTCTCAGCAATGACATGTTTTGGTGTAGTCGACCATAATAGGCTGCACTCTCACCCTCAAACACACAACCACCGCTAAAACACAGCCTCACACGCATAGAAACAGTTCAAACAAGTTTTTCTTGTCAGTCCTCTGATCTGTTGTGGACTGACCACCCACACTGCAACCAGAACTTCCTCTACATGTGAGACTCATCAGCTTTACTGTTCTTTAACCCTTGAAACCGCATTAGTCTTCAGGTGTTTCTGCCGTGGCTAAATCACAAGCACATTGAAGATCAGCTCAGTGATATTCTTTGCAAAGGATCATTGCTCTCATATTTATAAGATAAGTATCATTCTGTTTCCACAAGCGCTGTCGAGACCATACGGGGGGGATATGCATTTCCAGTGATGCACACTGATCCACTGATGAGGTTAACCAGATGCAGACTGTAATAGAGATAAGAGGTCTCATTTGGTCACGGAAGGACCAGCTATGGATTTAATGGGGATGACAGGTGAATAAATGGAAGAAGTCCATTAACCCTCCTCACGACACCAGCTCAAGCCTTACACCTAACTGTTACGCTGGTCTGTGTTACCGTTCCTCCTGAGTAGGTATGTGTGTTTGCAGTTTGTGTGGGGAGGCGTGGTTTCGCTTGGGAGTCCCGCCCTGCTGCACGCAATGCCTGGGAATCCGTGCTGGTTGAGGATTTACTGAAAATGCTTTAGGGAATCCCAGCCCCTTCCCTCTCACATAGACACATACATATTCATATGCACAAAAACACACACACTCTGCTGACGTAGTTGACACCGATCAGGTAGAACCCTTCATGAGGATGGCACTCCTACACACGCACATTTCACTTAGTTACAAAACAAAATAAATAGATACAGCGCCGCGCAGACTCTCCCCAGATCCCATGAGGATGCGAGGTGTCTTTTCCAAACAATGATCAGATAAGATCAGTCGCACAGTCACCACACACGCACGAGCGCACACACACACATCTTCACCTGGAACTAGCCATCAGAAGCAACATTTTTCTGCCTCTTTTCTTCCTTCCATTGTTGGCGTATCTTTCTTTTTTATTTCAAGAGCACTGAAGCTGATGTTGCTGTGTGATCATGTGCCAAATTAAAAGTAACAAAAGTAGTACATAGAAAATGCCTTTAGCATAACAGTTTACGTTCCAGTTGGCAGATTATCAATCAACTTCTCTGGCTTTGGGTCAAGAAAATGGGAACTGGAGATACAGAAAGGCCGCTATGGCTTCTTTAACTGTAGCAGTGTTTTAATCCAGCCGTCTTCTAAGTACATGTTTGACATGTGAGGGAAAGGACCTTAAAAAGAATTAGCTACAGCAATTGTGGTTTCTGTTTTTAAAGTTTCTATTTCAAAAAGAAGTTCAAGAGCGGAGAAAATGTTTACAATAACTCGATTTTGGAATGCAGTGTGCACGATTCTGTTCTTGATGAGAGTCTTGATGCAATGTTTTAGTGGTCTCATTTTAAAGAGGGGATGTATCAGTAAATATTTCTGCTGATTAAAAAATAAAATCAGCTCTGATCCTCAGACTAATTTCTTAAAAATGGCCTAAACAAGGTGGTGCCAGTTTTATATATTTATTTAATTTTTTTTTGTCTTGACCTTTCGCTGCCTCGGTGATTCACTGTCGCTGATCAAAGGTGAGTTTCTCTATTGTGGCACAGTGACACTAAATGTTTGGACAGGGAGAAGCTGTGAGCATCGAGCACAGAGAAGAGGAGACAGAGGCAGGAAGGGAGAGGTGATGTCAGACGCCGAAGTGTTGAAATCGTGGGTAGAGGTGTCGCCGTATCCTCATCCTGCATTTGCTGGGAGCTTTTGAGAATCTCTGATTTGTAGAACTTAGACATATTTTACACGTGCATCAGAAAAAATTGAAATTGAGCATTCACATCCACACGTGATGGTTGTATGCTGTAGATCAGTTTCCACAGCTGCTGACAGATGCTGTGGAAATGGTGTTTGGCATCTAGTAGGTAGCTACATAATAAATCAAAATAATTTGAGGGGTGCTGTGTATAGTTTTGTTTTCTTTTTTTCTTTCTTTTTTTTTAAGGATAACTACACAGTTCATGTCAAACTATGCTTCATATGTTAGCCATCTGGTTGCGCGTGAACCTAAGCCAGGCTGGATTGGGTTTAATGCGAACCCCGGGTCCGCTCCTCTAAGACCCACTAAGTATCACAATGAAACTTGAAGCATGTTTGAGACACATCTGGAGCTCTCTCTGACTCTCCTTCACAGTACAGCGGAGCCACAGAGGATTTCTCCTTCCTTCTAACACACACACTTTTTCATGTTTTATTGTCCAGTGGGAAAAAGACTTTGAATCTCGTTCTCTGTTCTTTTGTATGATAGTTCCCATCCTGGATTCTCTTTATCTTTCTCTCTCTCTCTCTCTCTCTCTCTCTCTTTTTTTATCTTGCAAAGGAATTCCATTCTTTTATTATTACCCTCCTCCCGTGTCTTTCTTAGCTTGGAATTTGAGTTGGTGCTGGTGTCGCAGCACTATATTCAGCCACCCTTTAGTGTAAATTCAGTTGTTCTTCCGCAAACAAGACAGTCATGAGGATTAGCCCACACATCTTATCATTAAATCATTTTCTTAGAATAACATCAATTTAAATAAATCCTCTGACCACAGACTGTCAGGAAGCTTTCTTTTATCAGTTTTTAAAAGTACATGTACTTAAACAGGAAACAGCGTCCCTTTTTACATATACTTCAGAAAACGTTAATGGTTTTCTTCCAGCGTGAGAGAAAGTGAACTTTCCATTTATTTAAAGCCTCCGTCATTACGTGCATCATTCTTCCGGCTCCCAGTGATGGATGTTAAACGGCACCGTGCAGTGTAAAATTTGGTCTGAAACTCGATGTGTCTGTGTTTGAATGGACAGATTATAGCAGGCTATTTAAAGATGAGAGGCCACAGTGGAAACAAAGAGTGAATGACAAGACCACACACTGATCTGAGAATAGACTTCTACAGAGCTCTCTCTCTCTCTCTCCCAGTCTGTTTGTGTGTCTGTTTGTGTATTTGTGCGAAAGATCTCTTATAGATTGTCTATATATGTCCGCTCCTGTGTGCATTTGTGCAAATTCAAGCACGCGTTTGTGTGATTTGTCACTGATAATTTGGAGCAGGATGCTGAAACTGCTATCTCGAGATGTCTTTCTCCAGAGACTGTGATATCATCAGTCTTATTTAAATATCACTACTGTGAACACATTGAAAAGCCCTCCGTCTAAAGTTACTTGCCAGGTGTCCGCTTGGCTCGGCCTAACTACTGCAGACAGATACAAAGGTTTTTTTGCCAGCCCTAAATGGGCTCGCGGTGGCGCGAATAATCACTGGTGTCGGTGAGGAAATGGATTGGCTGACCACAGAGCTCCTCCTGCCCACAGTGTGGACTCTTCTCTTCTCTTCTCTTCTCTTCTCTTCTCGTCTCGTCTCGTCTCGTCTCTTCTCTTCTCTTCTCTTCTCTTCAGTCACAGCGATGAATAATTATAACCTGTGATGGTACTGAAAGGGAGCCTAGGGGTGGGGGCGATGGGTGGGTTCTTGTCCTCTCTCTCTCTCTCCTCTCTCCTCCATCCCTTTTGACATGGAAAGCGTGTAAACTTGGCAGGGCCAAATTTGTTGATTGCGGGCTACTGATGTGACCCATCTGGGGTTGAAACATTGCATTAGGTCTTCGCACGCTATTCCTCGCCACTCCCTCGACTCAGCAGTTCCCCCACCCCACCCCCCCACTCTTCTGTCACATGAGAAACAGTTGCGGCACTGTTGTTGGGTGAGGAGGATGTGGGTGTTTGGTGTGTTTATTTTGTGTGTGTGTGTGTGTGTGTGTGTGTGTGTGTGTGTGTGCGTGTCTGGGTTTAACGGGAGACTTGCCTACCGAATGGACAGTGGTTCAAACCCAGCAGCAGCAGCTGTGCGCTGAAGTGTCTTCGAGCAAGACCATATCCCTAAACAGCTAAAAATGTAACACACTTGCTCAAAGTGTGTTGACGTGCGAGTAGGTGTGTGTGCATTATTAAGTGTAAGTGCATCTGCAAAATTTCTCAGACACTGATTTCGATCCCTACACTAAAAAACCTGACTGATTTAAAAATGACACATAATTTGAGGAAGAATAAAGCACTGAGCTGACATAGAAAGTTGCTACGTCAAATATTCACAATGAGATGAGTAAAAGAGCAGAAAGTGCAGTAAATCTTTGTTCAGCAGAGAGGAGACGAGGATCTGCATTGGCTTGCGTGAGCCGCTCGCAGTGACGGCCGTGTTTTTGAGCTGCTAATACTTTCCCTAATCAGAAATGCTGCTCTTATTGTGGAGACATCCTGAAGCTATTGCACAGGAATTTCTGTGGTCCTGCTCATAAATCAGCTGAAAAGTCAAGCAGAAAACACAGGAGGACTGGCCTGCAGTGTGACGCTCAGTCCAGCACAGCATGGCCCTGGATGGAATACTCTGGAAACACATGTTCTTCACTTTCACCATGTTTGATGTGTCTTGCTGCATTTTCTCTGATGTAGATTGCATACGTGCTTTCATATATGCAGAGTTAACTCCAAGCAACAAGCTAAATCTGGAGCCTAACAAGTGATTTCCAAGGTTTAAAATGATTTTAGTCAAGTTTACATCGGAGCTCTCAATGGACAAAGCAGCTGGTTCAGTTTCTGGGTCAGGGTTTCAAACCACAACACTTCAGCGTGTTTTTAAGGAGAACTTTATCTCATGAATGCTGCCATGTCACATCTGACTCAGAACAGCAGTTAGATTCGATTAGATAAAACTCCGATGATGTCTGTGAGGAAACAGGGTTGCAACATCAGAGACTGAAGGTGATAAGAAGAACAGAGAAGAAATTTGGAGTTTGCTGTCTGCGAGCAGAGTCTCAGCGTTTGTAGATGAGATTTAAAGCACCGTGAGGTGAATGCTATAAAATTAGGGTTGAAAGCAGCCAGAACTGCAGCCTTACATGGGCAGATTGTGGGCGTGGGTCCGGCAGTGTTGCCCGCAGGTCTCAGCTGTAGGACAACACCAAAGGGCCGATGTGGAAGTTTATATGTTGCCGAACCTAAAAGGCGGTTTTAATGACACAGGGTGTAATGTGAGGTTCATTAGTGCAGAGGCGATAATTGCAAGGGTTGTTTGAGGAGTGTGCCACACATTAGGTCCCGATGTTCAGCTTTTCAGCAAAGATTCCCGGCAAGTTTTTAGCCTTTCTCCAGAATTCTCTGACTTCTTCCAAATATAAAACCTCCAAAAGTCACTTCAGGACTCGACCATTGTTGGTTTAAAAAAGAAAAAGAGTTTGACAGATGCATGTCTGTTTGATTACATTTCAATCTGCAGCTTGAAAACAAATGTCAGATGCACATGATCTCATCTCGCATTTTCATTCAGATGATGTCTTTATAAGTAACATAAATCTCAACAAATTGAATTATGTAATGAATGAATCTTGCCTACTATTCCCATAAATCAAATTAGCCAGCAATATTTCCTCTGAAAAGTTTTTCCACATTTATCCGTTGCCTCAGATTTACAGAGTTGCTCTTTACCATCTGCAGATTTCCTGATAGAACAGGAGCACAAAAGCATGATTTAGGATCCAGATAAATCTATAGCTTAGCCCTAGCCTAGGTCAAATTTTAACCAAGGTGATCATTGTGCAATAATAACTCATTAAAAAGAATTATCCCCAATATCTGTTTGTACTTCCTTACTTTTCAGCATTGCTTTAAATGCAATATTTCCATTTGTGTTAACCAAAATCAAAGATGACGTACATTAGCACACAAGATTGATATCCCAGTTTTAAGTTCCAGTCAAACACACTTAAGACTTAATATATTTTGCACATTGAAGGCAGTGAAATATGCAGTTTCTGTGTGTGTGTGTGTGACTCTGGGCCGCAGAGGATTTTGGGTCAGTGGATAGAGACACTCGATTCTGTTTGCTGACCCTGCTGCGCCCTACTGTACTCTGCTTGGCTGTCTAAAACAATCCCTCTTTCTCCCTGATTCAGATACGCACACAAGCATGTGCACACGCACGCGCGTGCGCTCGTCACTGCTTCCGACCTTGCTTCCGTGAGAAGCAGGCTCTTATTTTAGTGGACAAGAAGGATTTTACCACATGGTGATGAGATCATTACCAGGCTAAAACATACATACACAAACAACTGCTGTGTCATATGCACGAACACTTGCAGTGTGCGAAAAAAATGAATCCTGGCCTGTAATGACTCACAAAGCCACACACACGCAAGGTCATTGTGCTGTAATTTTTTTTTTAAGACTCATTTGCTTACTGTTTAAAGTAGCTCTAGTCCTAGATGTGGTAAGAGCTAAAAAGCTGTGTTACACAGGTGCCCTCACCCCACTTTTTCACATGGCTTCAGCCCTGTGATCGAGTTCACAGGCACTTGGAGTATCTGCTTTTTCTGGTTTTAAACCTGCTAAGCTTGTTCAGGTCATCAGCGCAATAAAAAGTTTTATATGTTGGCAGGAGGCCTGTTTTACTGTAACTACAGCTTTGCTTTTTACACGCAGGAATTCAGCACAGCTACCCATGCATTTTTTGTCTTGTTCAGTTAATGTCTAGTAAACAGTTGAGACTTACTGATCTGCAAGTCTTATGTTGAAATGGAGTGGGGTTTCTTCTTTTTATTAGAAAGGATGCTCTTTCATAAGGTGCCTGGTCTCCCCAAACAAAGTCTCCTACATTTACTATATGCTCATATAATCATGCCATATGCAAGTGTTATCTTGCTAAATGCTAAGATAGCGGTAGTGACATCACTTTGATATCATCATGGGTCATTTCCCCAGACTTGACAAAGACCTGCTGTCATGCAACTGTTTTCACAAGATGAGCAGGACTCACATTGAAGGGTAAGGTGGAGCAGGTGGAGTGCCTCTTAAAGCAAAAAGGTATGTCCTCCAACTTTTCGGTGTGTTGCCTTCTAGATGGAGTACAGGTTGGTGTGCTGCATGTTGCAGCTTTGCACATGCTGTCACAATAATAGTCTTCCTATTTAGAGCAAGAGCCTGTTCAGAGAGGCCAGACAAGTCCGTGTTTGTTTACACCCTGCAAATCTCATCAGTTGGTCGGGAATTAAACATAACACACACAAACATATATAAACTCATATTAACACACTAACACCAGATGCCAGGAAACGGAGTGGTGACTAGGTGGCATCTGCAGCGAGTCCTGCCATCCGTGACTTGCCCCCGACTTTACCTCTTTCAGCAAGCTTGCGTGATCCCACCATTACTCCCCTTTAAGCTCTCCTCATCTCACTACCCGAATCCTACAGTCTCTCTCACACACACATAGTAGCATATTGCCTGCTGGGCAACAGCACAGGGGGTATACGTCCTCCCTCCCTGTGCCAAATGAAGTGATAGGAGCAAACACTTTTAAAGAGGCTTGGATTGGAGTGTAGTTGTGACGTGCAAGGGGGCACGGATGGGAAAATGTGAAGTGTACAGTCACGATATGTCCAGACGTGACAGCAGCTATCCCAATGCAACTCACATATTTCCACCTGCCCTTCCCCTGAGGGATTATAACTACAGCAACTTCCCAGTTTTCTATAAAAAAAAAAAAGCTCATTCTTCACATGTACTCAGGGTGGACACAAAATATTCTCTCAAAACAAGCTTTATAAAAGTCATCCCAAAGGGCTCTTTGGGATATTTTGCCACTTGAGCTTTTCTAAAAGAGCAAGTTGTTAAATGTGGAGGCAGTTTAAAATGAATGGATGCTTGCCATCAGTGGGTCTTATTGGAGAACGGCCATGTAGAAACATTTTGCCTCATTTGGAGTCTTGCAGTCCACCATTATTATCTTAACAATAGTGAGGTAGACCCCAAAATTAAACAGTTTTAGTATTTTCTTTTGTCTTACCACTCCAGTCAACCTCATTGTGAATTTGAGGTTTTTTTATGTCAAAGCAATCAAAATGCCTGAAGGGTGTTTCTATGAACATCCAGTGTTTTCTTGCCACCCCGGCCTAATGGGATGAGGTGTTGGATAATCAGATTACTGTTGGGTTAGAGTGTCACTGGCCAAATAGGTGTGTGATATTTTTAGTGAGGAAAACAAAAAAAAACAAAAAAAGGAGGTGAGTGTTAAAATTGTGGTAATGGGTGATGCAAAGTAGTGTCAACTCAGGTCAAAACCACTTCATTCACTCTCTGAAATGTTGTTTTCTTTAAAACTACAAAGGACGACATGGTCAGAAATATTTCTTTCTATTTAAATTTTATTGGATAGAGTTTTACGATAATGGAGTGACAAAGATAAAGTTAACCGATGCCAAAATAAATACTTCATGGAGGCATTGCTCTTGATTACCTGCTTCACAGATTGATCACACTGACACAGTGGACATGTAACACCTGTGGTAGCATCTAGTGATTGACAGGTTAATGGCTTTCATGCATTAAGGATGATCACCATCATGGGTCACTTGATCCTCCTCAACCCTTGGCTCATTAACCATCCTACACCCATTTAATTACACATTGATGATATGCTGCCAGCACACCACACAGCCATCAGATGGTAGATAAAAGAAAGAGTTCAGAAATGTATACACACGTGATTGTTGCTAATGCTAATCTTGTACAAAATGCAATATTTAAAAACAGCAGACGTAGTAAAATGAGTGAAAATAATGAATGAAAGAAAAGCAGTGATGTTATAAAAAGGATGTCAGCAGGGTCACTGCGTTCAGACAAATATTCAAAAAGCAGAAGAGGTGTGGTGCAACTGGAGTCATGTGCGTAAAAAGTGATCTCGGTGGAGAGTAGATTTTTGCAAAAGAGTATGAAAAGTGATGTTTAGTAATAAAGGACTGGTATTTCTCTAGTCCTCGCCATGAGCAGACAGATCATCTTGAAGCACAGTCATTAGAGGAAGAGCACTGGGTGTGGCTGGTAACTGTAACTAACTAGTGGTGCTACTCCGTTAGGTGCAGGGTAAAACCCTTTAGGAGTAGAGACCTCTGGGATCTCACAGTTTATTCTTCTCTTTCCATCCCCTTCTTTTTTTTACGTTTAGCAGCATTACATGCTATGGTAGCGCTACCATTGTCTGATCTTGAACTTTTTAAAACTTACAGCTTTGCAGCTCTAAGTGAGCCACTTTCTGCGTTCACCAAACTCACTCTCTCTCCTCTGCTAAAAACAGTCTCCTTCAGTAAAATTTAAGCAACACATATTTTTTGAAGCTGTGAAACAGTCTTCCCACCACACGCCAGTGGTTAGCATTTGTTTAGCATTGCGTGCTACAGCGGCATTAGTGTAGTTTCCCTCCCATATGGATTGAGCCTCCGGGACCATCTGCCCATTATTACTTGCCTCAATGGGCCGAAACGGCACCATAATCTTTTTAACAGATTACCCTTTCGTTATGGAGAGCTTTTACACATGAAAAAAGAAAAATCTAATTGGATCACTGAAGGAATCGAGGTTTTAAAAAGGTGTGGTTCTTTTTTCCAGAAACCTGCTTAACTCTCTGTTTATGGAGACTGAAGTGAGGAGTGCTTTTGGCTCTCCAACAAGGAGGAGAATACCAGAGTGATAATCTTGGGCTTGTTGTGGTTCTTTCACTCCCTCTCATTTTAAGTAAGAATGACATTAATTGGCACACCAAACAAGAAACCACCATTTTATTTAAAGTGGCAGTGCACATGATGCTGCAGACTCTACCTCTGATCTGCTTTCTGTCTTTCTCTTGCCTTCCTCTCCTCTCATGCATGTAGTTGCTTATTCTATACATTGTAAGCTCGATTTTGCACCAAGGCCTCATCTCTTCTTTCTCTTCCTCTTCATTATCTCTCTCTTTTCACTGTATTCTTAAAACAACACACTCACCTCTTGTGGCACATCTGTTTGCTGACTTTTCTGTTTGTTTAGAAAAAGAGGATAGGTTTTCATTACAAATTTACCCACAGTTATACGTAAAGTCAGCAATTTGGACTTTACAGCAGCTCGCACATAAACGTTACAATTTACAGGACACTGTATGGCAACTTCAAGCTCTTGAATCTCGGACTGCTCATGAAAACGGAGACTGTGCGAGTACAAAAATAGGAGGCCTGTGCTTTATTGTGGCCAGGTGGTGTTCCTGAATGCAACTTTTATTAACCACAAGCTGCTTGAGAGAGCAGCGGGCCACAACCATCCTCATCAAAACAGGAATCCAAGGAACAGCTATTTATAGGGTATCCATGCAAAACGCATACTGTATATGCGTGCAAGAGCTGATGCCTCCTACAGTAGTGCAGCAGATCTGAGATGTGGGATGTTGCACTCATTTCAATGCATGCATTAGAAATGTATTCACTCTTGTTACTTCATGTTACAGTTGACTAACTGGAAAATAGACTGTATGGCAGAAATCAAACTAAGAAAAAATAAAAAGGCAGAAAGAGTATTCTGCAAAGAAGTGCGTCACCAAGGCTAAATTGTGTCTGGACACTGAGGTGCCTGAAAGGAAATATATTATGTCATGATTTGACCGTGCATGTCCAAGTTTGACATAAACAGGGAAGCAAAGGAAGCAAATTGAAGGGAAAAGACAATAAGCTTTATAGTGAAGTTTCCCCTCCTAAATACACTTGTACTGTGTGTGTTTGTTTGTGTACATGCAGTGCTGACACACATGTTGTCATTCTGCCTCTTGGCAGTTTTATTGCTGGAATATACTGTGTGACTCACGAGGGAGTTTATATCCGGAGTTCAACCCCGTGGAGCTTTACCGAGGGCCAGGGTCGACGTTTGGCTGGTGGAACATCGCCGGCCACGGGAGGAAAACTACAGCGTCTTGTTGTCTTCAACTAGAAGACACACTGTTGCATTCATTTGGGTACAGTCAAATAAAAAGCTTTCCTGCATAACTGGCTCATCTCACGCGACACATGCCTGAATGCAGCGTGCGCGTGTGCGTGCGAGGAGAGAGAGCACATCGTTTCGTGCCGAAGCACATTCTCCTTGGGCCTCCGTCCATTTGCATTCTGTTAGCTTTTCTAATTGTCTGTATAAATATTGCACCACATTGAGCTGATGTTGCGGTTAATTTTCCTAGGGCTTGACGAGCCAAATTTAGGAGTGTTTAGACAGCCCTTTCGCTGGCTCCGCTTGTGCGTCGCTCATTTCAGTGGATTCATCAGAAAAGCAATTTTCCCAGCGGACAAACATCGCGCTCACATATAAAGCATGTGCGCCACAATCAGTCATGTTCTTTATTTATAGAAGCAATTAGATGACTTTCAAATTATGATCGCTATAATAGTTCTCCAGTGTGTGTGTGTGTGTGTGTAAGGAAAAGGTGCGTGGCGCCAGTTTTATGGTGCACCATGCAGACAGAGCCGCATACAGTAGCAGTAGTGAAGAAGTTACCATGCAAGTATGTTTTGCCCAAGGGCTCATGTGTGGAGACGTATTACTCCTGTAGAGTGTGGCGACTGCTTGCCAACCAAAACAGAGAAGTGGAAACAATTGAGTTTACATCTTGTCCTCTATTCTGTGTGATCCCATTTGCTCTGTCATAATATCACTTCCCTTCTGCTTCAGTATCTAGGCGCACAACCAAGGCCTTTGTTTACGTTCTATTCAGGAATCAGGGTTCTTTTTTTTCCTGCTTCAGAGATAGGCTTCCCCTTAGCTGCTCAAACTACAGTACATGTGCATGCTCCCCCAGGGAGGAAAAAAAATTACTCGCATTATAATCTCCTCTGAAAGATAAATATTTCTAATTCCTGTCCTGCCTCCAACAAAAGTGCTGTTTGTAGTTGTTGTTTTGTTAACAGACAAAGAAAGTCGCTCTAAATCTGTCCATCCGTTTAAATGTAATCTTATATAGCAGGTCACAGGGGAACCAAAACATTCATCTAAAACAATATCGGTGAGCTTACGAACCTCATATTTAATGTTAATATTGTTACGTGGGATGATTGAGTCAGTGTGCTGTTTCCTCATCTGCTGGAGTTAAAAGCAGTGGAAAAGTCTGCTTCTGTTTGTCTTTGGAACAGCAGGGAAATGCCCCAAAACTTTTCTAGCTGTAAATCCTTTTTTGTGTTTTTTTTTTTTATTGCAAAAACAAGAAAAAAAAAGTTCAAATTTGGATGAGGCGAGATCCGGACATTTGATCTCTGGCATAATGAAGTATTAGCTTCCATTACAGAGGAGGCTTAACCTTTTTGCAGAGCGCCATTGAGCGCTTGCCAGCAGTCATCAATATTTAACAGCTGTTGCTATTATGAAATTCTTTATGGGCTAATGTGGCTCGTCGGCTTGCACGCAAGGCCTTGGCTGTCCGCCAGCAGCCTGTCAGGAGGAAGGGGGGGAGATTGACAGACGGCTCGCTCGCGTGACAACCAGCCCTTGATCAGCCAGCTTCTCTCTCTCTCTCGCTGCCTCTCTCTCTGTTAGTATTGCTCTCTCTGCTGTGGATTTCCTGTGCCGGCAGTGAGAGAGAAGAGTGCTAAGGGAAGGGGGCGGGAATAGGCAAAGGAGGTGGCAGTGAGCCAACCCAGCCTCCACACACACACACACACACACACACATATGAAAACACACACACACACGCATAGTTTTCTCTACTCACGCAAGCCTTGTGGGAGGGGAAGAACTGCTGTGCTGTACTGCTCTCCCATGTTCATGTCTGGAGCTCTTCTTGGCACAGCTGTGGATCAGCTGCCAAAAGATGGCACCCCTGCTACTCCAATGAGGGGCGCACAGAGATGAATGGGTGTAGGTGTCCCTGCCGTTCACCAGAAATGAGATTTTATCTCATAGATGATGATGATGTTAATCTGAAATTACATTTCAGTGACGTTTGCTGGGGGTTTCTTGGGTTTTTTTTGGCTTGTTAAATAAATAAAGGCAATAAATTATAAATAATGAATACATATTTTTAGTACCTCTTATTTAAAATGTGTATATACTTTGCTAGGTGTAGTGATTTAATGAAATGTGCAAAAATACTGTCTATAAAGTCAATATTTGGTATGACCACATTTATTCTTCAACACAATCTGAACCCTTTTAGCTTTCTTGTAATTTCTTTAATGTAAAGTAGTCTTCAGGAATAGTTCTCCAGGCTTCTTGAAGGACATTTAAAGCTCTTCTTTGGATCCCACACTGCTTCAGTAATGTTGAGCTCCAGGATTTTGGGAGGCCTGGTGCGTGATAGTGTTTCACTGTGTGTTTTTCTATCCTGGTATGCTTTTGCTGCATTGACAGTGTGTTTCAGATCATTGTCATACTGAAAAATGAAACTGTTGCAGATCACATGCTTTCCAGATGGCGTTGCACAGTGGTCTCAAAAGATCTCAAACACCAGTGGCTGAAATGCAGCCCGAAATCATGACAGCACCTCTGCCGTGCTTTCCAGATGGCTGAAAAAACTCACTGTTGTACATCTCTCCTGACTTCCTGTGTATATATTGATGACAGTTTGAAACAGAGATTTAAAACACCATCAGATCTGTTTCCAGTGGTTTTCAGTCTAGTAATTTTGTATTCTCCCTTTTTTCTGTCATGAAGAATGGCTTCTTGACATCCACCCCTCCACTGAAACCCTTTCTAATGAGGCTTCAATGAACGGTTGAAGGGCCAGATACACCTCTTACATCCTGTGTCAGATCTTTGCTGGATTTTTATAGACTCTCAGATACTGTTCATCTGATGTAGGTAGTTGGTCAAGCTAATTTTAACAGTTGTGTATATTGTTACCTCCAACAAAGCATCTTGCTCTTTAAGTTTTAACATAACGCTAAAATTGACTGGACCAACTTCTACTAACAGTTACTTTAAATGTAACACAGAGAAAAACTACAGAAACAGCAGCTATAACCACCTTATTGACTCAGCTTGGAGCAGGATGCCTGCTGGTTTCGTGTCTATGAGCCGTGTAAAAACACTTACTCGCTCCTCACTGCGCATTGCTCTGTTTAGGAACATGATGTTAAAAGTAGACCAACCCTTGTGCATGACTTGAAGCAATTCATAAATTTGCTTACTCATAAAAACTCTTCTGCAGCATTATGTTTAAGCATAATGTCGTGACATCTTTGATTCCTGCATTCAGCATTTGGCATCAATTTGTAACTATGTTTTTTGTCTTTTATCCCCATTATTTTATTTTTAAAAAAGCACGTCAAGCCCTCAGAAACGTTACACCCCTCTGCTGAAACAACTGTCTCTCCCTGTCTTTTCTTCTTATTGGATGTAGCCTCTTCTTTTATCTCTTTTCTGTTTTCTCTCTCTTTTTGTTCTTTCTTTTTTTTTTTTTGCTTTTGTTTTGTTTTTTTAAGGTGTTCTTGGTGGTGTTACAGGAGGAAGTGGCTTTAGAGGAGAAGCAGTTGAAAACAGACAAACAAACCGAGCTTGTGCTCTACACATCCGTCTGCTACAGTGCCAAACCTCACCTCACCCCCTAGAGGCCGTTTAAGTTAATACCTGCTTCACACGGGGCTGTGCTCTGCTTACAGGCGGCGTCCAGCAGGTTCAAAGTTTTGTGGAAGTCCTTTGGCTCCCTCTGAATTATAGCACTTCTCATAATGTTATTTTATTACGACAAATCAACGCATCTAATATCACTGTAAGCTCCCCTCGTCAGTCATCCCAGAAGTTCTGTTTGGTGATTGAAGTGCTGAGACAATTGTGCCTTAGACTGTGAAAATGAAGTCATGCTGTGTTATGCTCGGTGTTTGGCGGGTGGTCCTGAGATTCTCAGTGAAAGTGGAAAGACAGACGGTGCTGACTAAAAAGGAGCTAAACACTTTCAGCCTCACCCTTTGGCACCATCTACATCCCGCTACTTGTCACTTTTTACTTAACACCCTGTCCTCACGCGGAGCACATAAACGCCTCACCATTACCTACTCTGTTTTCCTTTTTAGACCAGAGAGGGAGAAAATAGAGGCAAAGAAAAGCAAACCTGAAGACATGAGCGGCGATGAATAAAGCCCGTATTGTTGGCAGAGGAAGTGCCGGTGCCGATAATTAATCATCCCGTATGTTTGTCTTTCCTGACGCTGCATCCTCTCCAAAAAGCTGCCGTAAGAGAGAAAACAAAAAAATGCACCAGGCATTGAAGGAGGAAAATAAAGACGGTTATTAGATTCATTTCCCTCTGCAGTGGTTTCCACTGGTTGGATGATGTTGCGGTGATTGGACAGAATGGGTTTTGTGTGTGTGTTCGCGTGTGTGAGTCTGTTTGTTTGCATGCATTTGCACCTAGCAGAGGTGATGACAAAATACTTAACATTATTACTGGCTTTTTTTAATGTAGCTGTCTGTCAAAGCTCTTGCGCTTGCACACGTTATGGCCTTTATTTCCACGTACAGCTCGAATAAACCTACTTTTCCAACTGGGGGAATGAATTATTGCATGTGAAAGAAATTCATCCTGACAAACTGTACGGGCGCAGAAAAAAAAGGGTTTGCAAGCTTCAGTGTGGATTCAAGAGAAGGCGAACTGTTCCAACAAAATCAGTGAAATCAGTCGTCGAAACAAAGGCAGGGTGGAGAGAAGAGGATAGTTGAAGGAGTGCGAATGGGGTGGGGGGAGGATGGAAGCTGTAATGAGGTTATTCAGTGGGGGTGGGAGCTATATGAAGCATCAGTAGATGTATAGATATATATGCTCTCAGTGTGTGTGTGTGTGTGTGTGTGGCGTGACTAATCCGTGCCTGCTACAATGAATGATGGAGTGAAGGTCCGATCACTCGGAGTGAGCTGCATGCTCCCTGACAGCACGCCCGTGAGAGAAACACGCAAACATGCCTTCGACACGCAATGCATACGTCACCACGTGTGCCCATGTGAAAACTCGACATGCCACAGTCAATTGCATGGGCTTAAGCATGCAGGTGGCATATTTCAACATTCAAGACCCAGGTTGAAACTGTGCTTAGTTACGAGACAGTGCAGCGAGAGATTTGAATGGCCGCTCATTACATTGTCAGCCTGTTTGAGTCGAATATAGTAGGAGCCCACTCTGTGATCCATCGGTGCACATAGAGGCCAGAGGTCAGGCTTAGTTAGTCACTGGAACCAGAAGGCTTTTACTGGTTCGTAAACAACACTGTCGTACACAAAGAACTTTGTCATATGGTGCCTCTATGTTATAACATGTGTAAATACAAAATGTAATTGTGTTATACCTCATGATGTAGTACAAATCAGCTTTAATGTATAAAACTGCACAACTGCAACTGCCTAAATCAACTTAAAAAAAAAACTATGATGCTTTATTCAGGGGGTTGCCTAAACAAGATCTTCTTATTTTAGCCGCTGATTATATTTGTTATTGTTGACTGAGAACCTTTTGCACAGTTCAATAAAAACAGAGAGCATGAGCATCCACAAGTGAATGCTCTATGTCTGGTTAACCACTTCCCATTCAAATGTCGCTAAAGCATTCAATTGTTTTTGGCCTGGCTTTCTGTAGCCCAGCGAGCTTTGCATGTGCATGTGGCTGTATCGTGTGTAAGAAATCCTCTAAAGTCATGAAATCTTCCAGTGTTTTGTCTTGTTAGACCAGCCAACCACGCAGAGTAATACCTGGCATTAGTGCAGCGCCTAAGAAAGGGAGACCGATACAGTTAATGTGTCGGCCACATGTCTGAGTGCCGGTCGTGTTCTCTCGCTGCCATATTAGAGAAAACAGAATTATTATTGTTATTAATGTCAACTTTTCCCTGTTTTGATACAGGCCTTGTTATATGCTCTGTATTCTGAATGTGCATTGAATTAGGTTAAGAATTCAGACCTTCAACAGCAAATATGAGTGCATATCCCTATAAGGATCAATTTAAATCACGGCTGTATCCAGCGTGTGTGATCTTCTCCTTTTGTTTGCAGATGTTCTTTCCACCTCTTCTGTTATCGTTTTTTAACATTCTCAAACCGACTGGTGGCTTTTGGATTATTGTTTTAAACAAAAGCGAGTCCCTCGTGCCAACCTGTTTACCTATTTTCATTTTTTTACAGCGAGCCAAGACAAGACCAGCAGGAAGCACATCATCAGCACAGCATCCTCTAACCCTGAACCCAGGAAAGAGAGCCTTCCACTGGGCACAGGCGTGAATGAAAGCAGCCTCCTCCTGGAAGTAAGAAACCACATGGGTGTTGTCTGTATGTGTGGCTATCATGTGGAATATTTACCATGTTACATCTGTAAATACAGCACCAAAGCAGTTAATATCAACCGTTGCCACACTATGTGCCATATTCTAGCCTTTGGTTGGCACTTACTTTCCTGCAGTGCCATGCTCTGGTTTGCATACATTTGCTTCTGAATTAGTGATTGGGTATTTGGGACATGGGGGGATTTTGTTAGCATGTGTGTGTTGTGTGCGCCCTTTGCCCTTTGGTCCAGCCTTCTTTGCATGGCTGTGCTGTTGCGTGACATATGGGTGAGACAGGTTTGTCAGAGGTGATGAATTAGGTGGGGACTCTCACATGTTGGCGGCTTGAGCATCCAAGGGAAGTGTGCTTCTGTGTGTGGTCGGACCTCTGTCCGAAAGCACGAGAAAGCGAGAAGTAGAGAGCGAGAAGGCGTCAAGCCTGTCGACATTTATCAGAGAACGTAGGAGGTCTGTTCAGCAGTCACTTGACCCAAAACCTTTAATCAGGTTTTTACGAGGACATTTATTTCGCGTGGAGTAACAAACAGCATGTGACAAGCCGTTTGTGTGACTCATTTAAATGCACGTAGCCATATGCTACATGGGAATTGCTCGGGCATTAGGTCTTCATTGCCCCCACACAATATTCTCATGGCTCTTGGTCAAGCAGTAAATTATGACAGAGATTATCGCAAAAAAAATACACGGACCTTCATTCGGAGCGTAGAAGCGATCCACTGATGCTTCTGTTAACGTGTCAGGCTTCTCAGTGGGACAGGAAACAAAAGGTTAGATTGACCATAGTGATGTGCTGCCTCCTGTTGCGTGACTCAACCTGCAGCGGGGCCTCATAGCAAACTGCACATTACTTATGGTGACGGGATCCCAAGAGAGGGAAGAGACGGATATTTGAGTGTGCGTGTGTCTGGGGGAGATTGCATGTCTTTGTCTGTACGCATATGTGTTTGTACATGTTTATCTGTTTGCATATGCACTGTGTTTGCAAGTGTCTGACGGGAATGGATTTCTTTGGAGATTGATGCAGATCGAATGTGCTGGAAGTTGCAGGATTTATTGCATAAATTGAATTCACATGATCACAATGCTGTGCTGTGTTGTGCCGCAGCAGTGTTTTTGCACATTTAAACATATTTCCATCCATGTTTTTTTTTTTCATATTTAATTATCAACACATACCAAGTTAAGGCTTATAGGCGAAAATTTGTTCTGATGGCTGTTAGACTCAAAAGAGGTTCAAGGGGGAAGCAAAGATACTAACAAAGTCTTTAATATTTTACATTTCCCACATTAAAAGGCAACTCATTAAATCATTTTAACACATTTCAGTCAGAACTAATGCAGTGGACTGATGGATAGACCGCTTCTTTTAGTCTTTTAATGTAAAATGTTTGTCATGTGTGACTCTGCTTTGAGTGGCTTATCAAAGGTTTTCTAACAATCAGTCAACACAACACGATCCTATATTACTGCAACCCTATTGCATGTATCACCACGGTTGCTGCGACCTCCCGTCATTTCTCACTGTCGGCACAAGACAGCAGGAAAACTAAAGAAACTCCTTTGAAACAATGATACAAGGCAATAACGCCACGCCCGCCACCAACATCCTTCTCCTGCCCCAATCGCCCTACAGCTCCCCTGCTGCTTCCAAGTCCAGCGAACATATATTTTATTTTGGGCTCTGCGTGCAAAGCGCCTCTTAAGATTTGTAAGTCAAAGCTTTTAGTCTCCCAGGGCCAGTTATGAGAGCTGGGGGCGTTGCGGTTTCAGATATGTGGTGGAGCGGGCCAGCAGCAGGTGCCTGTTTCCATTACCTAAAGACTCTAGTATGCAAGGAACTGAGGGGAATGTGAATGGAGAAAACACACAAAAACAGCATGCAGCAGTGCAGCCAATATCATAACAGTATTTCTGTCTTTGTTTCTGGAACTTTTTTTTTGTTGCCCAGTTTACAACAACAGAAGAACAGGCAGTGTTTAGATGTACTTAGCTGATTCATATAAAGTGTTTGGTTTTATTTATATAAAACCAAACACTAATTGTTATTTTGAGTAATAGAGCTCCGATGCCCCTTCCAGCTCTTTAACTGGAAATGTAGTAAATAAGCTGCTTTATCCCAGCATAAATGACGGATGTTCTCTTGAAGGTTTTGCACATGTAAAAAATAAATGCATTGTATTTATCTGTAATAAATTTGCAGGGCCAGGCATAAAAAAGCCAATTAAAGCTATAGAACATAAACTTTTTGCTTGTGCATACTCACAGGTCACAGGTCTGGGGCCTATTTGTTCCAGAAGAATAAAAATGTCAAAGTCCTTTTGTAAAGAATTTGGGTTGCAGAAATTTACTGGCATTTCACTGACTTGGAAGAGGAGTGGGGAAAGGTGAATGGGCTAAATAAATCTAAATGAACCTTACATGTAAATGTCGACCTTTTTATGGCCTTGTACGACCTCATAAAGTCAACCTAGCTTTCCAGCATGCTTAGGATGTTTTCATGAGTTTTTGAACACATGATCCAAAGACCTTCAAGTAGCCCATGCTTCAGACCTTTATAGCTAAATGTGAAATAGTCATGAAAAAGCAGTGTGTTTGTTCAAGTTCATGGACATGCATTGGCATATTTTTCTGTGACAGTCAGCGTGACATTGAAACTATTATTGCTAAGACATGAGAGCTTTCAGCTGTTGTATTTTAACCCAGAACAAAAAGCTTTACAGCTTTACAGCCTAAATGTAACCGAACTCGTTTTTATATCCTCACCCCTAAACAAGTCGTTTTTAATGATAATCAATAAAATATTGTTTCATATTAGCATGATGCTAAACATTTTCTATAATATAAATAATGTCACTCCATGACTCAAACTGAGGTCAAATGATCACTCCAAGGCCAACCCCATCTGTGACACCCTTTCAAATAGCGGAAAATATTCACTTTGTGTACACGGACATGAATCAGGACATCTGAGGCCAGACAGATGAAAAAATTCTCTTCAGGGATACAAAGATAAGGGTGGGAAATTGTGTCCAGAAATCCGAATAAGTACATTAGATGTTGTGACTATCTGACGAACTGCCGTGACACTGCGTTGGCGGTGTTGGATTTAGACAAAAGACGCTGATTTCATAAATATATCACATCTGGCACTGACATGTTGTTACCAGATGCTTACTGAAGTACTAAATACATTACATAGCTACATTAAATATTAATCCACTAATGTTGATTGATTGCTACCCTCCAGAGGGCTCCAAAAAATGCTGGTCTGTGTAACAAAGACCTTTAATTTGTACAAATGTTGCACAGTAAATGCTGAGTGAGGACCAGTATCAGAGGAAAGATGCTATATCAGTGTATGCTGTATTTCTAACTAATCTGCATCTGTTTTGAATGCTGGAATAAGTTGTGCATCTGTGTGTGTGTGTGTATGTTTGTGTGTGTGTGTGTGTGTGTGTGTGTCCCCCCCCCGACATTTGAACATGTGCCAGTTAAACTTGTCAAACATCATCTGCATCTATGCCACAGAGGACTTGACCCATCTTCCAGTCTCCACTGCTGCCATCATGCTTTCATATAATGTTTTCAGATGTCATCATGTCAGTGTCTCAATATTTTTGTCTCAGAGGCTTTGCTCTGCTGCAGTTTGGCTCCTACGCCGATGGGTTTTAGGGCTACAAATTGCTCTGTTCACAGAGAGGTCACAGAGGGGTGTCTGAGTTTATGGGACGGGTAAGGACAGGGCGTGTACAGTGAGCATTCGCCTCTCGCTAAGGCAATCAGATCACTGCTTGGGTGTAAGTGACAGAGGGAGACATGGAAGGAGTGGGCACTGGGGTGAAGTGAGGGGCAGCGGGGCTTTCTACCTTCTAAAGTACACAGAAACACACAGAAACACACACGCACCAGGAAAGACCTGCATAGTCTCGCAGTAAAATAGAGGTGACAGACTCTGGCAGCAGCAGTCACGCAAGTCAAGTAGCCTTGCAGTTGTCACGCTATCACAGCTGTGCGCACACTGCACACTGGAAGGCCTCTTTCCCGTCTCCTTCCTGTGCTTTTCTCCTTCATGTTCTGCTTTTTTTTAAATATATCTCTCACACTCTTTCTTTTCCTCTCCATCTGTCCATCTCTCTTCATTTAACAGATACCACTTGTGTATTTATTTAACATTTTCCTTCTCTGTATCCTCCACTGGCCAAACACGTTATTCCCCCTCCCCCCCAGCTTTGTGTGGATGGGTGTGTGAGCAAAGAGGGAAAGTGGGAAGAAGTGTGCTTGTGTCTGGCGTTTCTCTGCTTTTAATCAGTGTGTTTGCTACGACAAATCAAAGCAGCTGTACCAGTCAAACAGACTTAATTATCAGAGTTTCGAGCTTATGAAATGCGTAACTTTAAAGGAGCGAAAATAGGCGCGTATGTCATCCGCGAGCTAACTGCTTTAGAAAATATAGTTTTAACCAGAGAATATGAGAAAAAAAGTCTTTCACAAGCAATATTTTGCATTATAAATCACTAAGTTTTATTTGGCCCGCTCTGTAACACAACCATCTGTCTTTCATTCCCTCTCTTGTGTTGTAATTTTCTATCTTTTGTTCCATTTTTATAGTTTTTCTGCTGTTCTGAGAATTATGGAAAGAATTATAAAAGTTGAACATTACACTTTTAAAAGTTTTACAAACACCAAATTCTTTTTTTAAGGGTCTTGTATTAACTTCAACCACGGCTAGGTCACAAATTAGAACATCTGACTCTATTCTATCTACATTCATGCACCTGTATTACGCTTTGCACAGACAGAATAGAGAAGTCATGTCTGTGTTTGTTGCATTTGAGTTTTTTTGTTGCACGAGCTGCCCTGACTCTGTGTGTGTGTGTGTGTGTGTGTGTGTGTGTGTGTGTGTGTGTGTGTGTAGTCTCTGACAGGCTTTGCCTTGGTGGTGAGCAGTGACGGGATGGTTTTTTACGCTTCCTCGACCATTGTGGACTATCTGGGATTTCATCAGGTGAGTTGAACTTCTCCCTTGTGTTTTCACACGAATACAGTGAAAACATTGTATAATCTATGTTTAATATGTATAAACGAAATGCGCGCTGTACATATGATTATCTATAGATAAGCTGATAAGCCTTGACTGTTCTGTAGATGGGGGAATCAGTGTGCCAAAAGTCCAACAGATCAGTAGGAAATGTGCTCTTTGAGCCAGAATATATAAAATATAAAAATGAGGTGTGGGTTGTTGTTTTTTTTCCGTACTTTAGCTGGTCACATGGCCTCGTAATCGGTGATGATAGCATCCATAAAAGTGTTTTAGCACACAAACCCTCTTAAGGTTATGAATCTGCAAATGTCATACGGGACCTCATTGCTGTCATTATTCAACAAGGTCACAATTGCTGTTTTTAGTACACTCCATTCTTCTGTTGTCTGCCATCCATCCCATCCAGTTTAGGATCCGGAGTAAACTGCCTTTCTTTCATTCTGCCTTCCTGCTGCCTGATAACTCTTTCAGAGGGCAAAGTAAACCCACAAGGTTACACCTAAGGGGACCACAGAAGGGTGAAGACCTCTGTTTCACCCTGAGATACACTCTGTGGGCGTCTGTTATGTGTGTGCGGGCACTGATAAGTCACCGACGGTTTAACTCTTTTCCTTTCCAGTGGCTATACCCAGCCAGTCATTAATTATGAATGAAGTCAACATGGGCTCGCCTGTCCCTCGACTCTAAAATCATCGCTCTCCTTCAAAGCCATAAATAAAGTGCTTTTCACTGTTAAAATTCCTCCTGTTGCCCTCATGCCTTCTCTTTCTCTCACACACACATACACACACATGATAGACATTCTTCTGCAGCGCTCCCACTTGGCTTACAAGCAGACAGGGGCAGCCATGAAATTGACATGAAACCCAAAGTGGTCTGAGACGCCCTGCCACAGTATGTGCATAGGTGTGTGTGTGTGTGTGTCTACAGTCTACAGTGTGCCACGGAACAACCAGGCAAAGGAAATTAAAACTCCAAGGTGCATTTGCGTATGCACGTGTGTCTTAGCAGCTCAGTCAACGCTTTTTAATTTGGAACGTCTGCTTTTTGTTCCCATAAATTTCCACTCAAATGATCAGATTTTGCTAGCTAAGGTTTCACTTTATGCCAGCTTCACTGTCACGTGCTCAGTAAAAGACCCGAGGTAAAAGTTAATGTCAATAATTTTGCAGGAATCAAACCAAAGTAATGGAAAAAATTTCAGTTTTGAGCTGATGATTGCACAGAACCTGAATATGGCCTTGGCTGAATTTCACAGCAAACCATCCCAGTGTTGAGTCGAGTTGTTGCCATCCAGTTGTTGCCTTTCATAAGCACATGTGACTAGCACAGTTAAAAACAAAAAAATGAACAGCTGTCTTTTCATTCATTCAAATATGCAACAAGTGCTCGAAGAATTAGCAAAAATCGTAACCGTGTTAGGAAGGACCAGAGCCATTTTGCGCCATGTTAGCTGCTGATTAAATATTAAAAAGATGTAAATTTACCAGCTCACACTAGTAGAATCACAACTGGCCCTTTGTGTGCTCAGATCTCGGCAGTGACTCTATGTAAGACACTTGGCAGCTGATCAAGCGAATCAAGCCACCGCAGTATGTTAAATTGCATACATGCAAAACAGTTATTTTAAAGAAAGAAAAAGAAAAGGAATTACCACGCAAAAGGTTTGGCTGTGAGCCACAGCATTGCAGCATGCAAAGCATTTGGTGTGATAAACTAATGTATCATCAGCATTAGCTCAAGGTTGAGCTCAGAATTCAAATCAGGTGTTCTTTGTAGTCAGTGATGGCCATATTTAGAAGTGAAAAGCAAAATGCAGGTGACTTTGAGCAGAGAAGATGAATAGGAATGAATGGGTAGTTGACAGCTTTTCTACATTTTTCTACATTAAAAATGTCTTTTTAAATACTCACAGATCCGTGTGTTGTATTTTCAGACTGTCATGAAAACATTCTTTTATCCTTTCCCACATGTTCAGCTCTTGCAAAGGAGCTGTTAGTTGTTTTTAAGCCACATGCTTTGCCTCTCAGGCTTTGACAGCATGTCACATAATTTTGAGCCCACAGCTGTATTCAGAAAGACACTTATCCATAATACACCACAGGAAATAAAAAAGAAAAGACATGGCTTTGCTAAGTAGCACCACAAGAAAGCGCCACAGAAGAGCAGAAAACCTCCACTGGCCTTTGATCCAATTTGTTACAGGGGCAGTTAGCCTTTGAAGGTCACTGAAAATATCACTTATTCTCTTTTTCCTCCCCCTTTTTTTTCCCTCTCTGAGTTTTTTTTACAAGAAACATAAACAATAGTCACTCGATCCTTCTGTCTGCCTGACTGCCGGTAGGGAACCCAACCACAGGACGAAGCACTCGCTGAAGACAGTGGGAACAGATTGTGTTTGCAGAGGCAGGCGATCAAAAAGCCTCGCGTGCCACCAGTGTGGAAATTATGGAGCGAGGGCAGGGAGGAGGGAGAGAGGGAAGAGGAGAAGGTTGAACATTTTAGTGAGGAATCTGTCATGGAATGACAGAAAACACAGCTATTGCTGGAAAAGAGAGGGAGGAATGACGAGAGCGGGCTGGAACCCTACTTACTGTGTGTGTGTGTGTTTGTGTGGATGTGGAGAGAAAGCTGGGCTGGACTGCCGTTCGGGAGCTGGTGTCACGCGATGTTTGACAAACACAGCTGCCCTCACTGGCCCTGCAGCTGCCCTTAAGACTGTTACTGTACTGGGGCAATTCTCCTGCCTTTGTGCATGTGTATGTAACTGTGCGAGTGCTCTGGTTCTCTGACTTTCATCGACTTTGTATGTATAGCGTTGACCTCCCCAGGAATGGTGGGGCAGAATTAGCCCTGAGAGTAGCGAACAGCTGTCATCTGCAGTGATGGAAGCAAAACTCGGTCGTCCAAAGTCATAAATCGGGTGTAAAACTAAAAATTAAAACTCACTAACCAAACCAATCTGAACCTCCTCCCCACAGACTGACGTGATGCACCAGAATGTGTTTGACTACATCCACATAGACGACCGTCAGGAATTCAGACGCCAGCTCCACTGGGCCATGTGTCCTCCACAGCACCAAGGGACGGTGGCACACCAGGATAACCAGCTAGCTGCAGGAACTGGTGGGTAGCTCAGTATGAACTTAGTATGGCAACATGTAAAGCTTGTTATTGAACAATACACGTTTGAGATGATGAGGTCAGCCTATGCTGAAGGCTGAGATTTCTATTCCTGGATCTGTATGATGTTGATGAGAGGAACTGTCTATGCTAGGGTCATGTCTGGTATCTATCTGTGTCAGTTCAGTTCAATTCAAATGTATTGTTATAGTGCCAAATCAAGGCAATGACTCTACAATAATAGAGGGAAAACCGAACAATCAGTAGACGACCCTTCTGAGCAACCGCTTGGCGAAAGTGGGAAGGAAAAACTCAGTTTCAATAGGAAGAAACCTCCTGCAGAAACAGGCTCAGGGAGTGTCGGCCAACTGCCGCGACCGGTCAGGGGTGAGGAGAAAAAGACAAGCTGTGGAAGTAAGCCAGAGCTTAATAATAAATGGTAAATGGCCTGTATTTGTATAGCGCTTTACTAGTCCCTAAGGACCCCAAAGCGTTCAGTCATCCACCCATTCACACACACATTCACACACTGGTGATGGCAAGCTACATTGTACCCACAGCCACCCTGGGGCGCACTGACAGAGGCGAGGCTGCCGGACACTGGCGCCACCGGGCCCTCTGACCACCACCAGTAGGCAACGGGTGAAGTGTCTTGCCCAAGGACACAACAACATAACTAATAACTGAGTGCAGAGAGGCATATAAACACATAGTTAGTGAGAAAGGTGACTGGAGAAGAAACACTCAGTGCATCATGGGAAGTTCCCAGGAGCCTAGGCCTATTGAAGCGTAACCAAGGGAGGAGTCAGGGTCACTTGATCCAGCCCTAACTATAAGCTTTATCAAAAAAGGAAGGTTTTAAGCCTGATCTTAAAAGTAGAGAGGGTGTCTGTCTCACATGACACTAATTATTAATAGTATTAATGATTCATTAATTAATATTGATACAATACTGACAGATAAATGCTTTAAACAGCATTGTATTATTCATAAAAGCAGGTAAGTTATAAAAATACAAAAAAGAAGTCTGCCCCAGTCATTTGCTAACCATAAGTATTGTTGTCATTTAAGAACTTCATCATATTTATACATATGTATTTTGTTTTCTCCTGTATTATTACACAAATTGCAGTACAAATTGTATTACTCATACCCTCTCAATATTTCTTTACTAAATTACAGGTGAAGACTTTGTAGTGAGCAGCCTGTTCCATTCTCCAGAGGCAGGGGAAATCCCTCCCGAGCTCTCCTGCTTTCTCAACAGATGTTTCATAGCCAGAGTCCGATGCCTTTTGGACAGCACTTCTGGATTCTTGGTGAGTAATTGAACCAACTCAAACTCAAACAAAAAACCTTACTTCAGTTTTCAGTTCATTAAAGTTTACGTAAAATATAAAAACTGAGCAGGGGTTGCCCACTCACTGGAAGAAGACCCAGGCCTATAAAAAGTGTTATAACCCCTTGGTACCGCAAGACTTCACTTATAATTGTAGTACGTGCAGTTATTTATAGGTGTATTGAGGGAATTATAAGGTAATTGGGTGCATGGCCACAGTGGCAGAGAATGAGCTTGGTTCATCCCTCATGGCTGTGACTAGAGTGGTTTGGAGACCAGCAGTGGAAAAGCTGAAGGCCCTGATGACAGAGCAACGAGAATATGGGTTTGGACCGTTTCATCAGGGTCAGTCAAGTTTACTGTCACCAAGTCCTCTCTGGTTGCACTGAAGCTGGCCGCACAACAGAAATTTTAGATGGCAATTTTCTACATATACTGTAGATGCTGGTAGCCAAGTAGTGAGGAAATACTGGTTGGAGGCTTTCCTCATCAGTCAACATAATTACAGTTAGGACACAACAATTTGTAATGTAACACACAGTACTCAATCTGCTCACAAATAATCTGGCAAGAAAGTCTCGGTTTCATAACATTTGGACCACTTACGAGTGTTTTCAGACACAGTAGCAGCATTATTTCATGGACAGGAAAGTCAGTCAGTTTCTTCACAGTGTTAGCCAAAAATCAAATGTCCACCAGTGTTGGCTAATAAAAGTTAGCTGACAGGTTTAATCAAGATGTTGAACACTGCACACAACATCTAATTACAGGCAATTTAGATAAAAGATGGATGCATCCACCGTGACGTCACCCAGTGACTTCAGCATTTTGTTTTTGGGGGCGAGAACTTGCGTAAACTGGACTTTAGGGGAGGATTACCAGGTTTAAGTTAGCTAACATTAACAAGCTTGGCTAGCTAAATGTTTAGACCACATGCATGCATGCCACAGACACAGATACCTCCTGATTTGAGCCAAGAAGCTTACAAATAAAATACTAGAATTTAGCTTTATTGGATGGAGTGTCGGACCAACTGACTTTACAGGAACCCATACTGTTTGTCTGAAAGTGGCACTAACAGTGCAGATATGCTAGAGAGGTCCAGTTCAGTGACTCAGATTAGAAGAGGAGAACCCTAGCCAACAATATGAAACCTCTTTGGCACTGATTGGTCATAAAAATGGCCCCTAACAGTCAATACCTTTAAGCCTTTATACAAGGGCAGAAAAATAAAGCCTAGATGTTTGTGTAATTCTATTATATATTAATCGAGGCCTTTGGATGGGTCCTTTCTTTCTTCTGTTCCAGACGATGCAGTTCCAAGGTCGGTTGAAGTTCCTCCATGGGCAGAAAAAGAAGTCAGCCTCTGGTGCTCCAGTGCCCCCACAGCTGGCTCTGTTCTGCATAGCTGTTCCCCTCCTGCTCCCCTCTATCACGGAAATGAAAATGAAGAACATGTTAATGCGGGGAAAGAATAAAGGAGCAGTAGGAGGAATCATCTCCGGACTGGAGCAAGGGTAAGAGGGAATAAACTCTCACACATGAGCAGCATCTTTACAGCTAAGTTAGGAGAGATGATGCATATTGACACTGTGTCACAGTTTTGGACACTGATTGCTTTAATAGGGGTACTATGTAGTAACTAAAGGTGAAGTGTTTTAACACAGTCTTGACACTGAGGTTTGATGCATTTTGGCATCTCGTTATAGCCTCTAGAGAACGACACTGATTGGCTTTATGGGAGCTCTGAGTAAAGGTCAACATTTGAGAGTCCGTAGGTCACAGCAGCTCACAGTTCATAAGGGATGACGTGTTTATTTTTATTATTATACACTTTACATGTCCTAAGATTACCTTTCTCCTCGGTTGTGGTCCACATCGCATGGCCACAGAAAACATAATTATTTGGAGTTACTGTGAGAAAATACATTTGCTCCAGCCCTCATGTGTCATTTATTGATTTTTTGAGGTTTGTCTTTTTTTTTAGAGATACCAACTTATTGCCCAGCAACAGTTTTATGAATACACAAGCATTTACACTGAGACCCAGTTACCAACACAAACATAAGCCCTCTCCTCACCCAGTAGGATCTGATACCAAACCAAACAAGCGCTGGACGCCTTACCTGTGGCCAATTAGGAGCAAATACGCGTCTCAGCTTGGATAAGGCCCTCTGTGATTCATGCATCATTAACAACTTTAGGGAGTCAGAGAGGCCAAGACTTGGGATGTAGTCAGTAAAGCAGAGCTCCTCCACCCCCCTCTGCTGTTCAGGCTTCTTTCTTCCTTCACACATCATCCAGGGCAACGTGGTAAATAATGTAACGATCAACCGGTTAACTAGACAAGCAGGTTGGATCGGTTAAACCATTCTTAGGGTTAAGATTCAGAATTAAGTGTATAGTATGTACACTACACATGGCATCTGGGTCTGCTGCCATATAGGGAGACGTAAATATAGCTTGGATTAAACTTACAGTCAGATTCCCGAAAGCCTGCTGAATGTACTGGTTGCACAACGATCTCCGGTTCTGCTCTAAATTCTGAGTATATGTAGACTTTTTTAAAACTAGGCAGTGAAACTGTGTCAGGCTATTATAACAAAAAATAGAAAGCGATACTTCTCTTTTTGGTCATTTTGTGTCACTAGTCAGCAGATGTCACTGAAAACATGTCCCTTAGTTGATTTTGCAGGCTTGTTATAGCGAAATTGTAGCTACTGCTAGAACAATCTAAGAGCTAAGAAAAGACTCATTTTACACATATGATGCTACAGAATATACTCACTTACAGCTTGGCTGTATTAAAGACCTTCAGCCGTGCTGTGCTCAGGTGGAGAGATATTTGAAAGATAGGAAAAATGCAGAAACACACTTTGGAAGCAGACAAACAAAAAGAAACATTTGCCTTTAGAATTCCTGAATAATCACTCACAGAACCGCAAATTAAACCCTGTTATTACCACTGTAGCAATGCACTGTAATTGGGTTTCCATATAAAAACTGAAAAGATGAAGGGGGAAAAACAACATATTTTGATTTTTTTTGGGGGGGGGCACAAAGAAAGCCACAGAAACAATTCAAACAAGTACGGAAAAAACTGGAAAAGGCATTTAAAGTATGAATGCTGATTAATCAAAAAGTATGCTGTAATAGTTATAAATATAATTTAGCTCTTGTCCTTGTATCTTTTTGGATTAATTGCTTACTCAGCATTCAACAAGATCAATTTCAAACTTAAAATCATAAGAAAATACAGTTTGAAAAGACTTTCATGCAGTTACTGAACATATTCAGGTTCAGCTACTGCACTGTGTAAACATGAAGATATATTGCATTGTGCTGCCTATAAACTAGGAGACCGGGCCATCATTGATCTTTGGGGTTCTGGATGTTGACTCTGTTCTCAATTTTCAGATGAGACACATCCCGGAAAAGATGAGTCACTTTTGGAAAGATCTTCTCGTGAACTAAATTGAACCAAACTTAGAATTTTTATGCTTTGAGTCATTCGGCAGAAAAGAAACAAAAACATTGAGTACGCAGTGGTTGCCATATGGATACATGGGTAGAAAATGGTTCTTCGTGGATTTTGTTGAAAAACAGTAAAACTTTCTAAGTTTTGTGTCTTTCTTTTGTGACTAATGATCTATGTTTTTTCCTTCTTTTTCCACTTCCACTTTCCACTCTTTCCCCCTGCACAGTGAGCGTGGAGAACACCTCCGGAGACACTCCTTCAATGGAGGAATGGGTGACGCTGAAGATTCTCTCCGGCTCTCCTGTCCCACTCCTGGTGCAACCCAGCGAGGTCACCACACTCCCTGGACCCCACTCTCCAAAGACAACCTCAAGTACCGCCCGGACGGTTACTATAACCAGGAGGAGCCCCTAAACTACTGCAAGTCCTCTGTGGGTCCCCATAAAGGTCTGAGCCCAGGCGTGGGTGGCGGCTGGCCTGTGCGACAGAACTCAGGACCCGTCAGGGCAGGCCAGGGCGTCGGCTACATCCCCTCTAACCGCATGAACAAGACCGGCCAGTATGGGAAGCCGTACCGTCTCTCGCCCAGCTGTCACAGCGGCAGAGGTGGTGAGGTGTTTGTCTCCAAACTGTATGGCAACGTCCAGATTCCCACAGACCCAGACGCCTACTGCGTGGACCTGGTGAAGAGCGAGAACGGCTACGGAGAATGCTTCGATGGTCACCTGATGCCCGAGATGCCCCCCATCAAGGTAGAGCACGACTCTGATTCGGAGAACGGCTGCGACGCGTACGGCCGACCCTGGACGTGCCGCGACCAAGTGCCCGTTGACCGTCGCTATGGTAACGGCCTATATGACCACACCACTGGCCTGCAGCTTAAATCTGAAGCTGATTATTACGATCCACAGTATTCGCCCTGTCAGCGGGGGAAGGCTGGGATCAGCCCGCCGTACAACAACGGTAACTATCAGAACTATGCAGTGAACAACGGGAACGCCAACGCACGCCTGTTAAAGTGCGACAAAGACCTGGGCAGTAACAATGACTCCAGTCAGTTTAGTCCTCAGAGATTCCCACACTCAGACTCTCTATGCAGCAGCCAATCCGTCAACCTCATGGACTCACACGTCTACTCACAGGATCCACACAAGGCCTACATGCAGTCTGACTACAACAAGCATGGCACCTACGAGTTCAAAGGTCACGGCCTGATCCATTCGATCAAGCGGGAGCCCATGGACTCTCCGCCGTGGCCCGAGAGCGGCCATGACATGAACCAGTCCATAATGGTCGGCTCCAGGAACGTTATGCCATGCGTGATGAGCACAGGACACCACAAGTCCAGTCCATATATTTACATGCCGTGAAAGTGACACGTCAACACATCTGCAGATACTTACCCTCTCCACAAACACACACACACATACATATTCTGTACACGCAAAGAAATCAGTGTGCATTAAAGTACTTTGTCTTATCGTTTTCATACACCAGCATTATAAGAGAAGAGTTATTTTTTAAGGGATTCCCAGGATGTCACATACTTCTTCTGTTTGACGAAGAAGCTCAGGTTCTAGTGTCAGTGTTGTGACAATCAAAATTAATACGAATCCAGTTTATGCATAGATTCATTTGTTTGTAAGGATTAAACTTTGTAGCTGGTTCCAAGCACTTTTAGATTTAGTGACGACGAGACATTAGAAACACAGTTTTATTTTATTTTTTTTATATGTTGTGGACACCTGACTTTTGTGGAAGAAACAAAGATTTAGCGGTCGAGAAATGTTTTTGTTTTTTTAACCTTGCACACAGGGGACGACTTATGCCTATGCTGGGCTCAAGTGAGATGATTTTTGCATGTTTTCATGCTTTTTAATTATTGCCAGGGCAGTTTAAAAAAACAAAGTGAGCAAAGTTGTGTCACAAGATAATACTTAAAGCACCGTAAAACACTTGTTCATTCATTCGAGGATATTTTAATGCATGACAAAATCCTTTTTTATCCTTCACGGGATGCCCGTTTGTTTTGTGTTCTGAATCGTCTAAAAGCGTAGCTGTTGATGCAGCATGGGAAAGTTTTAAAAACTGATCCTTGCTTGCTGCAGAACTGTTCAGAAAACTGGAGCCCAGTTAATACTGCATAGTGAAAAACATGTCAAACTATCGGTAGAGCCAAAGCTTTAAACTTTAAGCATATTTTTTTTTGTATGTTACAATCAGCCAGATTACATAGAAGCAAGCAGGGAAACAAACCTCAAACACAAACCCTGAGTCCTGCTGAAGTCTCCATGAGCAAGGCATCGATTGGTACCTTGTGAGTGTGCTGCTTTGCATTGGCTGCTGGGCTTCTTTGTGAAAAAGGATAACGGGAAGATGAAATTCAGAGTGCACAAGATCAAAGTTTAAGAAGGCTGGTAATTCAAAAGTGATACTAACTGAGATCATGATGTAACTGCTGTTTTTTTAATCATCAAACAGTAAAATATTTTAATTAAAATCTTTCAAACATCATCATTTTAGATCATAAAACTCCTGTCGCACCTTCTCTTGGAGGTAATATTGTACAGCATAGGTGAGTGTTCATGACAAGTTCTGCATTTCAGCTCATACCCCCCCTCCGGGTTATGACGCCTTTCATGTCGTCCTTTCAGCCCCGAAACGTCGGACCTTGTGTTCACATCAGTATTTTTGCACTAGTGAATTTTTTAAAAAGCACCAAATTAAATCGATATCAGTCTCAGTTCTGTGAAGCTAAGTTGCACTACTGGGAATAGTTCAGTTGAAGTTCAGCCTACCCAGAAAGGTTTTGGAGTTGACACGCACAACTGTACATGGTGTCACTGTTTTGGATTTGTCTTTTTTCTCTCTCTCTCTCTCTCTCTCTCTTTGTGTGTGTTCATTTCAATAAATGTTTGAGGATTTGTATTTATTGTAAGACGCAAATAATTTAAAAACTACAGTTTTGAAGGCTTTTTTGTTTCTGTTTTACTAACGTAAATAAATATGGCTTTTCCCCCTCCTCGCTATCTGTTTTGATAATTGTAAAAAAAAAAAAAAAGACTCATACTTATCTGATGGAGGAGGTAGCTGCAACGTAGCGAACACAGTGTGTGTATGTATATATATATGTATATATGTGTACATATATATATATATATATGTATATATATGTGTATATATATATATATATATGTGTGTGCAGTGTCTTCCAATGTTTCTAAGTGTTTTTGCAAATGGGAGTTATCTATTAAAAAATCTTTCTTTATATGAAAAATCTCTTCCAAGTGGTCTTTTTTTTAGTTACTGCAAGAATAACACTAAATGTAACAAACATAACAATATCACAGAGCTAATGTGAAATCATGTACAGTGAGAGGTCATTTTTCCAGACTTCATGATTTCCAGCTCTTTCTAGGATTATCAAAACACAAATTCTGCCGTTCAGTTAACATCTTTGTCTTTTTAGCAGCTTTTGAATTTTTCACGCACACCAAATATGGTTTCATCCTTCAGATTTGTGTCTCGATTAATAATAAATATTCAGCAGAACAGGATACAGAGTATCTCTAACCACATGCCCTGTATGATTAATGTGCTGCAAAGTTGGCACGACAACTTCCTTCACACGATCTGGGAAACTTCCCCATTTCTCACCACTGCCTGGGATGAGGGCTAGAGCCAGGGGAATGTTGGCGTCCACCAAAAGGTGGAGGGCAGAAAAAGAGGCAGTGGACATGAGGGGAAAGAGATGTAACCTAAAAGCTGTGGTTAGATCCCGACCCTGTGGGATTCCCAGAAGAGCTGGACTCCTGTCCAACCAGGCAGTTAATTGTATTCACTTGGCACATATGGTTTAAAGTACTCCCTGAACATTTATGCTCATCTACTAAAATTATCATAGGTATTCATTCAGCGTCACTTCCTTTGAACGTGACTGTAGAAGTGCAGTATGTGGTATTTGGATTTTTTGCTTGTCCAAAAATCAGTCAGATTTAAAGAGTAAATAATAAGTGGCTTGAAGGCCAAACTCTGAATTCAAGTGGTTGCAGATAATGGGACACAACAATTTAGCATCAAGAATGGAGGAAATCCACCCGACAAACAATTGCAGCACTGGAACTATAAATGAAAGTAATATCAGAAATTACAGAAACTGATACTCTGGAAACAATTAGGCTATTTGGTAAACTGGCCAAAGTCGAACCTTTGGGTCCTGGGACACCGTGGGAACTTTCATGATACGCGCTTCATACTTAAAAGTAAATGTTAGTGTAGACTGTATATGAAAGATGGATGTAAACCACTGCGATGGCTGATCACTCTACAATCTGAAGCATCAGTGATAGTATTTTACATGCGACCATACTATTTTAGAGGTTATTTTTTAATTATATCATGTGTGCTTGGCCACATACATCTAACCTCTGAACTACAGAGATCAGTGAATAAGTGTTTTTCTTGGATACTTCTGTTATTGTTTACAAGCTGGTTGCTGCCCAATAGTTTTTAGGATTAAGGGGAAAAAACTTTTCCAGATCATGCAAACGTCAAACAGAAACAGAATTGAGATTTTGTGCAACAAATACACATACTGGTAAGAAAGAACTAGTTTCTCTCACTGCCAACTACAGTATCATAATTCCTCCCTCTAATCCCCCCAGAAGCTTGTGTTTGTTTTACTGTGGGGAGAGTATAGCTTATAGGGAATTACAGGATACATGAGGATCAGCCAGTAGGATGATGCAGTGTGTACATACATTTGTGCATGTTTCTGTGCATGCTAGTACATCAAGTAAGCGCCACATAGTCACATCCTATGTTTGTTTGTAAAGCACAAGAAATCCTATTATGATTTCCACCATTATCCACTATGTATTTACAAAAATGAGGTCTAGGGCCAGCATTCAGCTATACCACAGATCCAGAACACTGACTAATGGTTATTCAGTTGTTTTGTTTCATTATTAGTTTTTTGGAGATAATAAAGATAAAAACAGGAAAAGGTAACCTTAAAATGATCATTTCAGACATGATTTAAAATCTTTAGAAAATCACAGAACATGTCTGTAGCCTCACAACAATAAGGGATCTGATCAAATGAACTGAGATGACCTGCTGAAGTTCAACCTGAGCATCAGAACAGGGAACAAAGATGATTTTAGTGACTTTCAGAAACTCTCGATCTAATGGATCCATGCTGCCTTGTATCAAGAGTTAAGGCTGCTGGTGATACACACCACATCCTACCTGAGCGCTGTGGCTGAATAGTATACCAATCTACTGATGGCTGCTTCCAGCAGGACAATGTCCACTGGCTTAAAGCTCAGATCATATCGAACTGGTTTCTTGAGCATGTCAGTGAGTTCACTGTACCCAAATTGCCTCTACAGTCAAGAGATTTCAATCCGATAAAAGCACCTTTGGGATGTGGTGGAACAGGAGATTCACATCATAGATCTGCAGCCGACAAATATTTGAAGAATGTTTCCAGCAGCTTGTTGAATCTGTGCCATGAAATATGAAGGCAGTCCTGAAAGCAAAAGAGGGTTCAACTCAGTGCTAGTAAGATGCATCTTATAAAGTGTCCAGTATTGTATGTTTTAGTGTATTTAGTCAATAACTATATAAAGATATTGTTAAATAACTGTTGCCAATTACTGTGAATATTGTCTGTTCTTATTTAATTCACTTAATGTACAGAATTCACCTGCTTGCTGCATACATGCTACTACTGCACATTCACCTAATGTATATATTATATATAATGCCCCCCTCCCCCCCTTTGCACAAGTTGAGGAGCGTGTCAGGTTACATTTCACTGTGTGTTATACTTGTATAACTATGCATGTGACGAATAAAGAACCTTGAAAGTGTATAATTAGCAGTCTCCAGAGCGAGTATTTCTACATTATAAACTACACTTCCCAGAAATTCTTTTAAAGAATTGTATTTTGATACTGTCCTGTTGTGCAATTACCATGTGTGCGTCAGTACTGATGTGTTTTCACACGCACAGACCGGGACAGTTGTACAGAATGATTTTCTTCCTCTTGACTTACAAAAGGCAAATTAAGATCCTACTTCCCATTGGCGCTTCACACACAATGTGTTTATGTTTCTAGGAACCTGCATTTGCAACATGGTTTTCATACAAAAGTGCAGGGCCACCTGTGCGAGGTTGTTTTGACTGTGAGAAAATGAACGCGATTTTTATGTTTTTACTTAGCAGAACTATAGGAACTACAGTGTAGGAGAAACAGTAAACGCTATTCACAACCCATTATGATTCATAAATAGCGTGTATGCAGAGTGCCAATAGGTCAGTACCTTTGGCCCCAAAAAGCCTTGTTGGTGACACCAGCTAATGTTTTGGGACTTCCTGTTCAATCTGCTGTCCTTTCATATTTAATCTTCTTCTTCTTCTTCTAAGTACCTTGCCAAATGGCAATGATGATCATACTCCTCCAAGATGCCCGTGCTCCTACAGCATTTCAAGCAACTCATTTGTCCTTTATTCCATCAGTGAAGGTTTTTGGTGTTCACAGTTGATGGATGACAGTCGGGGGTCACCTGTGACAGATGACTATCTCTATTGGACGAGGCTCCTTGCATATGACTGTGAGAACTTATGCTCTTCAAGACAGTAATTATCCTCCTATCCATTCTCTTCCAATTATCCATCTGAGGGTTGCAGAAGGGCTGGAGCCTATCCCAGCTACCACAGGTCAAGAGCTGGGGTAAACTCTGGACTGGTCCAGCCTGTTGCAGGCTAACACATAGAAACAGACAACCACTCACATCTTGGGGGAATTTAGAATCACCAGTTAACCCAATCCCACTAACTGCATGCCTTTGAATTGTGGGAGAACACTGGAGTACCTGGAAAGAACCCAAATGGACAACATGCAAACTATACACAGAGAGGCCCCAGACTGGATTAAAACCCAGGACAATCTTGCAGTGAGGTGACTGTGCTGCATAATAATGTTGATAAAATTGTATTAAAATTAAAAAAAAAAAACTCAAGTGTCTTCAGAGCATATCCAAAGATTGCCTTTCTGCAAATGCATGCTCCCTTTTGCTCTCCACTTTTACTGCATGTAAGCAAAGCCTGCTTAAACATATTAAGTCAAAAGTACTGAGGAGGCTTTTACTGACAATACTATTACATATACTATTATTATCACTGATCACACTGCACCTCTCAATGCACCTGCTAGTTAGATGGCATGTATGTGTATGTATATAGATGTAAGCGTGTATGTGGAAATATGTATGTGTATGTATGTACGGATGCAAATATGTATATATACATATATGTATGTATGTGCGTGTATGTTTGCAGGTGTATGTATTACTTGTACATATCTTTCTTGTGTAAATGTAAATTTGTCTGTTATTGTGTAAATACTTACACTATTGTGTACTTCACACACATGGAGAAATGCCAAACTGCCTTTCATTGTTCTTCTAACAGTGACAATAAAAAGCTATTCTATTCTATTGCCTGAAAACTCTAGGTAATCTTTGCATATCATGCATGCACTGCATGTTAAGATATCCACTTGCACTCAGACTGTTGACACTAAATTGTAAACAGAATAATGGACACACAGCCTTAATGATATTGTTAGAAATACTCCGAACAATAAAGCAGTTTGCTCTCGTCTTGCAGGGATCAAACTGCGTAACAGGAATCACATTCAGACACAAAGTCCTCTTCATGACGAGTAACAAGTAACTCGTGACGCAGTGTTTGATATTGCTACAAGATTTCAGTGAGCCATTTGTCTCACTGTAGCTTCATATCAGATGCTGTGACAATGACAGGGGGGAGGAGTGGCTGAGGCTGACTTTAAATGTTTAATATTCACTCGCATGCACGCAACCTTCGATCACGCCATCTCTACAATGCTCGTTTGGTACAGGAAGGGGAAAGGATGAGGACGAGAAAAAAAAAGAGAGGGAAGTGAGATAAATTTGAGAGCAGAAAAAACAGAAGTCAATTTGGGAAAAGGGCAAAAAAAAAAAAAAGGAGTAGTGCCTTAAGGCAACTGTAGTGTAACCAACGTGTTTGACGCTTGCTGACAGCTGATCTGTGAGCCACAGTGTGTGTGTGTGTGTGTGTGTGTGTGTGCAGATCAAAACCTATAATCCTATACCATACAAGGTTGCGTGACCGTTCATACCCTGCTGTTCTCTAGTCCACACAGCATTTGGCCTAACTGGTCACTCCCTCTCTTGCTCCATCTTTCTCATAACATTTAAAAAACACACAGAGATAAAGGCAGATGAACAAATACACGCACACATCCCCCCCAGTGACAATGAGGAGAATTCTTCAGGGTCTGGAACAAACAGGCATCTGCATACACATGCATACACTTCATTAAACACACATATACACATTAGCATATGGAACATAGTCACGCAACCCATAACCCCCCTCGACCTTCCCACTTCTTGCTTCCTGAGTACAATTAACAAATATACAGTGAACGCAGTGCCTCGTTTTCTTTATTTGTCCACATCAGCGCTCCAGCAACAGAACAGTGCTTTCCACCCTTTTTAGACTGTTGTGCCTACAGAGTGCTGTTACCCTCCACTCACCAGACACATCAGGTTCATCTGAACTGGTTTTAGTTTGCATCCATAGTTCACCAACTATGATGGTATGACGAAACTCTTAAGGGCACAAGTAGCTGTAATTTGGATTGGCTGCCACAAAAAAATGAGATGGTAATATAGGGGAAAAACATATTCATATTAATTTTCAATCCTAAGAATTTGCAAATAAACCCCTGAATGTGGCCATCAGTGTTAAAATAAGATGGTTTATGCATGTGCCTGGGGGGCAACTAGCCAGTTGAAAGGTTACTGGGTGCATCCTGGTGATTCATAAACTAGATATGCAGGCTGCAGCTGACCATGACTCACACACACACACACACACACACATATGCAACACACAACCAAGACATTATACTCGTACAGAAAAGCAAAGCAATGTGCAAATGTCTAAGGAAAGCCACCGATTTGACCCTACCTGCTGTGTATCTCAAGCATTCATAATGCAAATCCAGTATTTTATAATTATTATGCACTTCCACTATCAGTCCCAGGATCAACAGACACGCTCAGAACCAACAGGGCTAAAGTGAATGCTCTAATAATTTCCATGTGAGATTAGAGGGAGAGTACAGTGAGATTATGGAGCCAGTGCCAGCTCTGTTTGTTTTAGGTTGTGTTCATGCTCCAGTTGACTGATTAATCTGCGAGGGTTACATGAGGATATACGCTCAAGCTGTCCCTTCTGCTTGCAAATGCTCCTGCCTACTGGTCACAGCTGCAAACTGCAGCCAAAGAAGCTGCAAGTCAAACAGCTGCCTTGAAGATTATGCGTTAGTGGCCTAGACTGTAAATACTGTGCTTGTCTGTTTTCTTCCAGTGTTAACAATAAACACAGATGAAATCATTAGCTCCAAGATGTAACCATGGATTTTAAATAACACAATGGCATTCTCAAGGAAGTACTTATTTGATTTTATTCTTTTCTGAAACTGTAAAAAATAGACAGACAACAGTGGGTTTGTTTACTGTCTCTAACAGTAGAACTATTTAAAATATTCTCCCTCAAACCAAGAAACTATCTCCTACCTATCAGATTAATGTGCAGGCCAGCCTTAATTTACACCGGTCAGGACATAAAAACACGACACAATTTAGGCCAGATTTTGCTGGATTTTGTAACGTTAAATCTCCTTGGTGCACCCTAATCCATAGTTCAAGTGCTGAAAGTACCAACAATAATGTCAACATGAAAGTGAGACACTCAGACTGAAGGCTTCTCGATTCCTAGCAGCATACAATTGGATTATTTCTCCCTCTGGAGTTAGAAAGTGCTTTCCGTCACCACGAGGTCAAAATGCCACCAAAAAAAAAAAAAAAATCCCTGAAGGGTGTATTAAATACTTTGACCCAGAGCTGTTTATTAAGACTGTGGGGAGAACTCTTTGTGATCTCTGATCTTCAGCAGGTATTTTGCCCCATCAGCAAACTTTTGACAAATGACTTGGCCACAGGTGGAGCAGACTTCAAAGTTACCATTCAAAAAAACCTGGGCAACAGTCAGTTTCTGCTACGCGTCACACACTGTGGATTTAAGTGTTTTGACCGGCAGTGGCAAGCATGTAATCCACAGGTTTAACTCAGAAAATCCACCTGAGCCTTTGTCACTCAGAAAACATAGTGTTCTTTGCTAAAGTGATTTAAATTATTAGAGAAAGTAATTAAAGACTGGGGAGATTAAAACTTGGTCTACATGGATCCACAGTGCATGCATCCTTTGAAGTTTCAAAGAGAAAATTTCTTCAACTTTGAATACATTTGGGTTTTATTCAGCTTTCAGTCTCAGTGGAGTTTTTGTTGGATTGTAATGAGTTACAATCTGGATCAGAATGAAGCAGTTGACGACCTGGAAGAGCAATCCGGCTAGCCAGATCCATAAGAAGGTGTTGTAGCCTTCAAACTCCAGGAAGTAGGCTGGGCCCAACCAGATGCCCTGTTTAGTGGAGAAAAATATGACAGTTTATTTTAAAAAACATTGCCAGATGACTTCAGTTCTATGTTTCCTATCACTCGTATAACTTTCAACTCAGCAGGATCAAGATCACAATCAAGAAACAAACTTCAGGGCTCTGAAAACACCGCCAACTAGGAGGTGCTAAAAGATAGTGTTCTTCTAATGACCACTTGAGGCTAACTCTAAACATTAGTCAATCCTCATAGAGCTACATATTAAAATGCAGAAGTTTAAGGCAGAAACTCCCTGTTTTCTGGTTTCATTCTGGCACAAAAAAATCCTTGTAGACAGTTTTACCCTTTGTGAAAACTACAGGTGGGTGAATTTGTACAAAGCTCATCCTCTCAAGCCGTTCTGAGGCTTAAAAATTGTATTTCCATGGCTAGTTGTCAAGCTGTAGCAAACCAAAATTTTGTCTTGCTGTGTAGTTGATTGTAGTAAGTGGTAAGTGACATTAAGTGGTGAGTAAAACTCTAGTATTTTATTAGTCTCTAAACACTCGTCAGAAAGTATCTGTGTCTGTGCAATGCACCTGTACACTCCATGAATGCACCTTGGTAACCAAGGTGTTAGCTAATAGTGTAACAATCCTCCTCCCTCTTGTACAAATATGGTCACTTCTGGCTACAAATAACTAATATTAGAATTTAAAACACTAAAATTAGAATATTAAACTACTAGTCTGGGATTTTAAATGGAGAGCCCATAGATTCAGTCAATGGTATGAAATCTGATTACATTAACAAATGTATATCTGAATTCATATTTAACTGTAATTTTAAATGTGCTTAACTGAATTACCTGTCCAGCAAACCAGAGGAGCAGTAGTCCCAACCCTTGTTTTACTGTCAGACTCAGGTTAGGGATGACCAGAGGAAGTAAGCACAGGTACCAGAGGAAGTACTGTGAAAGGATTACAAGAAACATTGTTCAATTTCTTGTAAAGTGTGTGTGTTATGTCTAGGACAGGAGGAACAAAGTGAAATTATGTTAGGTATGTACCTGAGAAGTGCACACTTTGTTGAAGGTAACAAAAATGGCTGTGTGCAGGAAACAGCAGAAGGCCAGGTCTTTGTAATACATCCATGACGTTACCAACAGCAGGGCGAACTGCGGCAGGAATGCTGCCAAGCCTAGCCACTGGCTCCACATACTCTCTGCAAGGCCAAAAGAAATGGGCTCATTTAAAAAAATAAATAAAGCTGTATTACCCGCTGTACGTTTGCTCAGTATAACACAAAAGACAGAGGAAAATAACTCAACACACCTATAAATTAGATTTAACAAGCATTTTATTGCTGTCCACCTTCATCATTTCGCATGCTACACAATACAGGCGTGAATGGTTGGATGGATAAATACCTGCAGTAAGGTAGAGCATGTAGAAGTATGGAGAGAAGTTGTGTCTGATGTCTCTTCTGGTCAGATGGTACAAATAGGTCTCATAAAGAAACTGCCAACCATACCTGCGTTTATAGGAGAGGATACACGTGTGAGTAAGAGTGTTGGTTCAAATAAAGGGTCACAAGAGAGGCTAGCATTAAGTCAAATCAAAAACAGTACTTAACATTACTGAAAGTCATTCCTAAACAACAGTGAATCATCTTCAAAGTAATTTTATGGCATCTGAATATTAACAAATCATGCTAATTCCAATAGCATCAGTTGTAGTAATAGATAAGTCATTTCTAAGTGATGAAAACGATTTGTGGTGTCCATCTCACATGTAATAGAAGAGTGCTGTGAGGGTAAAGAAGACTCCACCAGCCACCATTGCAAATAGGAGCAGATCTCGGTTGAAGAAACTGACAAAAAAGCCGACAAGCTTCTTAAATCTTGAAGTCTTTTTGGATTCATCTACCCTGATTTCAGCTGTGCGAAGGGTCAGGGCAATGGGCAGAGCATACGTAACAGGGTAGATCTTCATATGAACTGATAAACCATACAGAAACGCTGCCCATGTCAGACGCTGAGCTGGAAGAACACAAAAAGAGCAAATAAACACAGAAGCTGTGAAAACACATGATCAAATTAATACTGATATATTTAACCCACACCCTTGCCTTCCATGCAGAGCAGAGTCCCCAGCACCAGAGCTGCCAGGATTGACTCGGCATTCCCTCGGCTGGACACTCCCATGGGCAACGGGTTGAGAAGCCACAAAGAAGAAACACAGCGTGCAGTCTGAACATAAACAAGCAAAAATTTATTTTTTTCTGTATCAACAAAAGTACCCCCCATAGCCCATCTAATTTAAAAAAAAGAGACATAATGAAAGAGTACCAGAGTCACAAACCTCAGCCCTTAGACCTCGCAAGCAGAGGACTTTGTAGATGAGCAGTCCTGACAGCACATCGCATACAATGAAGAGGATCTTTCCAAAAACCATGTTAAGATAGATGTTTGGGGTGAGAAGCCAGGCCAGGAGAGGAGTGTAACGGTAGGTTGACCTGTTGTATGGGGACTCGCCCTGTAAAAGGAATTCCCCACATGAACATGATGAATGTGATATTAGGTTGAATAAAGCGGTTATATATGATAACCAGCAAAAACAACCATTTCATCCAAACACCTGACAGAAATGATGTCTTCTGTTGACAGTTTCATACACCATTCTTAAAGTGGTAGAATAAATATCATATCATAAACATTGCTTATTTTGTTAACACAGAAATGTAATAAGGACCTCACTACAAAGAATATCCTAACATAATATTATTTTTTTTCCTATTTTTTATTTTTCACTCTCAGCACAGTCTGCAGCACATGCAGCAGAGTGGCATCACAGGTGAGTGGTGTGAGTCACACAGTGCCTTCAGAGTGAGCGCCAAACCACTATAAAATGCATCTCTGGAAAGTTAAACAATAACCCCATAAATTGGCCTTTTTGTTACAACTCTAACTAACTTCATGTGTTAAATATCCAAGAGTCCAACACTGTCTGAACTTCACTTAAAAGTCATTCTCCTTGATGTGTGTGTGTTTCATAATATTTTTCTTTTCTCTTTCCACCAACCTTGTGCCATAGAGCTACTCTCTAGCCTAGTTCTGTCGGAGGCTTCTTCCTGTCAAACGGGAGTTTTTTCTTCCCACAGTCACCAACTGCTTGTTTTGGGGGGTTGTTTGTTTTCTCCCAAATAACTGCGCTTTATGCCGCCTTTAGGGTGAATCCTGTTATGATTTGGCGCTATAAAAAATAAACCTGCCTTGAACAGAACATACAGTACTAAGCTTTGGTTTGGTGACCTAACAGCTTCAATTCAAGTTAAATCCTAGTTCATAAATTCTCTATTTAGCTCAGTATTAAGTAATGTTACCACCCTTATACAACTGGTGCTTCTCACTATTTTTCATTGGCTATGTTATATCAGCAGGACATTCAGCTTTGAGACAGTTGTTACCTCAGTAATGAACCTCGCAGCATCTGTGAACACATGGTAGTCAATGTCAGTGTACTTCACCGCCATTGTCCTGTCCTGGTAGTCTCCATAAGCGACCAAAGCCAGTCTTATAACGAAGGAAGCCGTGAAAAGGATATGCTTTTCAGTGACTTTAGATATTAGCTTCTCCATCACCAGCTACGGAGTGATTAGCAGGAAGGACTGAAAGCTACGTTTGCTATTTTTCTATGTTTAACGTTTCTCCACGTCCATATCCCTTCCCTTTAGTTTACGGACTTATCAAACATTAATACTAGCTTGTATTATTCCCTTTTGAAAGCCCAAATTTCAAATATGACAACACGGAAGTTATCCGGAAGTAGCATTAGGAAAATTGTCTTCTTATAAATTCCACACAGGGCTTCAGCGAGCACAGGTAATGCAATAGCACCACCTACTGTGTTGGAGTGGTACGGCTACTTGAAATGGGAAGCTATTTACTTTTCAATCCAGTGTAAGATAGTAATTTTACACTGGATTAACACACTGTTATTATTACTCTCTTTGGCTAAGTATGATATTGCATTTAAACAATATGAACAACTTGTGAGAGGATTGAAAGTAACGGTCCAAGGCTTGGCTATACAACTTTTGTTGTTTCAGTTGGTTACATAGTTTATTTTTTATTTATTATTTATTATTTTTAACAGAAGTGTAAAGTAATCCAATGGCCAATTAGAAAGTGCTTTAAGTCTCCCTTTTTCCTACTGGAACAAAACAATGGCAAAATGCCCCCCAAAACATTTGAAAGGACTAATATGATGTTAGACAGACTGACAGTGACAAGTGTAATACCAAAAGTTCTACATTAAATGGTTAAACAGCATTAGAAACCAAATCCTATAACACTTGGCTGAACCAGGTAAAAGAAAATGTGAGTAAAAAGGCATTTTAAACATGGAGCAGTTGCAAACCACACACTTTATTCCACATGTAAGTCAAGGGATACATAAAAATGACCTGGACTCAATGCCAGTTCAAGCATTCATGTAAGTTTTTATATATTCTCCAATTATTATATGCATATTATAATTCCATATAAAATGTACTACACTGTTATAATTATTCTCTTTGGCTAAGCTAAGTATGATATTGCATGTTTTTCAGATAAAATGCACAGCACATTTTCTTTAAACCAAAAAAGGTGCACCTGGTGTACAGCAGGTTAATAGAGGCACAATAAAAAAGTTTTCCTAGGGTGTAAGGCATACGATAACAATCTAGTCTTCAAGATAGATAAAACAGGGTATATGACTGCAGCAAATAGGGCCATACATGCATTACAGACACGAAATGAATCAAAAGATCAAATTAGGTTAAACAGTGCAAGATGACAATGTTCAGAGAAGTGACACAAACACGGGGTGAAGTTTTTTTATAAAAATTCCACACCGTCATTTTTAATTCCTCATCCTGGTGCTGTTGATATACAGGCCGGGAACATAGGGTGTGATTAGCATAATGAAACTCTTGAGCAGGCACTCTCAGCAACGACACCAAATTCGATTTTACACTAGTCATGTTGTAACCTCCCTCCAGCTGAGAAACACCACTCTAAATGATGACGCCCTCACACAGGGGAGCTGTATCGGCCAGCAAAGAGGATGCTCGAGGAAGGGTTGTGCCTGATGAAGAAGAGGAAAGGGTGGTCGGCGATGAATCTGGCTGGAATCCTGGCGCAGCGCAGCATCATGACAGCAGCAGTGGCAGCGGCAGCCTCTGTTCCCTCCTCGTTGACCTCCACGAAAGCCTTGTGCACGACTTTGGACAGCACCAGGTCATTGGCAGGAGACATGCCTGTCACAAAACAAAGCAAAATAACATATTTGATTTATGTAGAATATGGGGGTGATGTAAATTACGCTGATTTAAGAGAACTGCAGCAGTCAGTTCATGTTTTGGGCTCCCGTTTTATTGTGTGGCATTAGACGGGTCGTAACAGTTCCAAGAATACATCATACCAGAGAAGTCACTCTTTGTCATGTCGAAGGCATCCACCATGCCCATGCTGACCAGGACAGCCTTCATGTCGTAATTCTCTTCCAGCTTGAATCGTGGCAGGCCCACCGTGACCTCAATTTCATCCATCATATTGGGATTAGTCCACTCCACAAATTTCTCAAAGGTCAGCTCCTTCTCCAGCTGAAGATAATAAAAAATAATAATAATAAATATATATATATATCATTCACTGTTTATGTATTTCATAGGTTTCATCATCCAACTCCAAGTGTGCTTGTTATACCTTCTCCAGACCCGTTGTACCGTCCTCGATATTTTGGGGCAGAAAGACGAGCATGCTGAGCTCATTCCCTTTGTAAGGCAGCTCGATGATCTGTCGCACAGGTTTCAAACATTAGCGTGAATATATAATAGTGGCTATGCAACGGTTAGACTTAATCATCTTAGTTTATTATAACATGCTTCCAAAAATGCTAACATACAATGCCGTGTAATACAATAACTTGCAAATCCAGAAAGCTGGGACAGGGGCAACATAGCACTAAAATAACTTCTAGACCATTAAGGTTACTTAGCAACAGTGTAGTGTTAAAAACAAAAAAGGAAACAAAAAAACAACATCATTAAATATTTTTCAAAAGGCACTAAAATCCCTGTGCACGAGAGTCAAGGGTCAAAAAAAACTGATATTGGCAACAATCTTTGGCTCGTCAGATTGCACTATGTTACAAAACCGACATGATTTTGTTCACAGGCTCTGGAAGACTTCAGACCAACGTTGGCAGTAAATCAAGTTCATTCCTGCATTTCTGCAAATCCAAGTTTATTCTCTACCTTCCTGGGAATCAAGCATATTTAAGCTGGACTGAGGAGAAGTGGAAAACGGTTAACGGTATGTGCACAGTTCACAAACCAGCATCCATGATGATGCAGAGAGCATTAGTCCACATGACCATGGGTAACTTAACCACTAATGCTGAACCCACACAGGTTTTGAAACAGCTTGAGCTGCCACCCAGACAAGATTGCATATAGGGGACGTCCTTACTTATTAAAGCAAGATACTCTTACACCACATGCAGCTGCATGGCTACATAATAAAGAGTTCTGTCTGCAGTTCAGACCTGCCATAAATGTCTGTAAAAATATTCGACGGGTTGTAGTTTGTTTTCATTTAAAAATCATTGTAGTTATTTGTAAAGTTTTTATTTACAATAATTTCATCCCAGCATTTTCAGAAACAGTTGTATATATATATATGACCATAATCTCAAATCAAACTATTTTAAATGCTGCCAAGTTAACAGGTGATGGGTTTCCGGCCATACTGACTGATTTACTGCAGTAGCCAAATTACCTGACAGTTGACTTCATGGATGAAGGTCAAAGGGAACTTAGACTTCTGGTACATCATCTTGACTGGCTTAGTGTCATTCTGAAAGATAAAAAACATTGTCACGAGTGTATTAGTTCAACCTGAAATTGGTGTTGAGTGTATATAGAAGTATATAGAAGTGTATCAGAGCAACCGCAGTTTGTAGCAAAGCTGCTCGAGGAGAAAAAGTGGAGTTTTAAATCATTGGCTTGCAAAAAAATAATGTTAAAAATAGTTGTTGTTTCTTTAAGGCTTGTTGAGCTACTCGAGAAATACAAACAGCAGTGAGAGTGTGACTTTAATTCATCAGGTGAAGAGCGAACCACTGCCACTGCTACCCCACTTCTTCTAGATTTCCAACTGTTTGCTGGCAAGTTAATAATAATAGCTTGAAAGGCTGAGATATATATTAGCCTTGTTCTTGAGTTAGATTTACTCTCTTTAAGTCACAAGATGGTTAAACGTCACTTCATGCAGTTCCAGGATTTTGTCAGCCAGGTCGAAGCATAATGACTTTTTTATCACTCTGAGCAAAGTCTACTGTGTTTTTACTGTGTTTTATCACAGCTAACAGAAATATCTGATCGGACGAGAGGTGCCGCTAAGAATGTATGACTGTGAACACCATGTGATTAAAAAAAAAAAAAAAGACCCTTACTTACACCAAACACTGCTGTGATGGGGTTTAGCTCCATCACAGCAGCAGTGGATGTCAGGATATATTATATATAATAAATAAAATCAGTATTCATGTAGCTGCTGTATTACCTTGTTGACTCGAAACTGAGCATCTTGTGTTTGATCCTTCTTAAACTGCTTGTTCCAGAAGCCCTTAAAGTAGATGGCATTGACCAACACCAGCCTGGTCATGGAGTCCAAAACACCCTCAGCCAGCAAATCCTTGATTTTACCTGAAGGATACGTTGACACGCGTGAAGCAACGACACAGACGTAGGTAATAAATACCCTACTAACATCTCACAGAAGACCTGAGAGTTCTGCAGGACTACTAACCAACACACTAATAATATAAAAGTCTTTACATTACAACTTCTAACTTCATATCAGTGGAAGGTGGACATGTTTAGTGTGTTATCCACCTTGTGTTGTCTTCTCCACCCAGCTGTTGATGTTGAGCCTGGCAGCATCGTAGCTTTTAATGAAGTCCACGGCCTCCAGCTCAGCATTGTAATGCTTCTTGGTTTTTCCCAAGAAATCCTGAAATCAGTTAATGACACACAAATTGTGAACACCCAAACAAAAATAACCTATTAGCTTAGTGGAATTTTACTACCTTATCAACTACCTCATTCCTTCCTCCACAGCTTCATGATTCCTCTCATTCTTTAGGAAAAAAAAAAAAACAAGCCACACACAGAGAGAGAGACACACCTCAACAAACTGGTAGGACTGCTCCCCATACAATCTGTTGGCAACGCTGAGAGAATACGGAGCATCTGACTTGTTGAGCACACTCAGCAACTGGGCAAAGCTGCTGTGGACATCATCCTGACAATCCTTCGTTTTCAGGCACTGTGAACAAAGCAGACAACTGTTCAAAAAAACAAAACAAAACAAAAAAACAAAAAAAAAGCACAGGTCAATACACGCACCAGTCTGCAAACACAGACTGGTCTGTCTCCATTTAAGGGTGATGAGACAAAACTAAGTGAGATTTTAGATCGGCATTAGTGGCTTTGATGGTTTGTGATACATATAAAAAGGTGGGCTAACCACCAGTTGACTAAAAGAAAATCTGATTAAATAATCTAATTTTCAATTTTTCCAATTTCAAACTAAAGACATCTCAAATCTGGCAGCTTTTGGACATCAGTACTTTAAGTGGACCTATTATGCTACTGAAGAAAGTAGAAATCAGAATAAAACTATGAAACTGGAAATGAGCATAACAGGTCCTTATCCAGTGTAAATGCATCATTATTGATCCACCAACTGTTGCCACCTTTAACACTGAATTCAGAGAAGCCATGACCCAAGATTAGAGATTCCTTTCCACAAAGCATTTAACAGCACAAAGACCCACACCATCCCACCACCGTGTTAATATTTATGCGGTCATCTTCAAGTCCAACTGTTTAATAAGAATGAAGCAGAGTGTGTTTTTACATGGTGCACATCCAAAGCTAAAGTCAGACAGCTGTAATGTTGTGTGCTCAATTTGTTAACAGAGTTTTCTCTTTTCTCTGGAATTACACAACCAGGAAATGATACGCTGTCATAGGTTCAAACTCTGAAGGAAGCATCTGCTAATAAGAGATAAAACACACACAGAAAGAGGTCATGAAAGGACACGTCTATATGCATATGCATTATGTAATACTGTGGGGTGTGAAGCTGTTGGACTCACCACAAACACACTAAACCTTTAGTAAACAGATATACCCTTACACTGCTGCTTTTACCTGACACAGTTCAAGACAGCAGCATAAAGGACATCAGCAAAGCAAAAACTGAGCACAAACACAGATGTGAAATGCTCTGTGAAGCTCTGATATCTTTGTTTCCACCGATCCCCTCACCACACGGCACGGTTAGATCAGCTGTTAGTAATATTTCCCCTTTTGTTAGTGTGTAATTCCTGTATTGCTGCTTTGTTACCACCTTCCTCAGATTCGGCAGCCCAGACTGGACCTGCTGTTGCATGTGCATCTGTCCCGCCGGTGCGCGCTTAGGCTTCTCTGCCTTGGTGAAGCAGAGAACCTAGAAGTGCGATTCCAAGTGCTCATTGTTACGTTCAACGTTTGTTTCCATTTTTTTTTTTTTTAAACAGTCATTTATTAGCTTCTCCTTAAACTGATGTGTGGGCCGAGTTGTAGACTTCAGTCTGATACCTTAATAACAAATCTTCTAATGAGTCGCTAATAATGTTCAGTGAAACACTTTTACACAGTTGTGGCAAACCCCTCTGTAAAAAAAAAACCAAAAAAAGAAAACCACACAAACAATAGAAACAATTATAAACAGTATGACCAGAACTTCCCTGCATTCATTTGCTTTAAGCATAAAGAATATTTCCTATACAGAGGAATTTTTGGAGAACCAAAACATTTTACCCAGAACCAAAGCATTATAATTTTAATAACTATAATTCAAAATGAAATGTTTTAAACTCTTACTTAAAATTAAATCAGCAAAATAAACAGTCTTCATATAAGGTGACAGGCAGCCAACTGTCCTTACAGTCTCGTCTCCCACGGGCACATCTTTCTGTGATGGTACATCTGAGCCAAGCTGATACAGAGTAACTACACCCAACAGTCTTATCTGGTTATACTTAGCACAGCAGTGTATAAAACTGTGCTTGGGAAAACATCATTTATAGTAAGTTGCTCTTTTAAACTTACTTGTACTGACTGGCAGAGAGATAATGTAAGCCAAAAAACAACAACTGTTAGATCTGGATTATTAACATAAGTCCTTTTTGACAGCAGTGGATTTACTGCGTGACTTTGTGGGGTGCATCATTATTTAAACATGTATCTCGTCATTCTGTAAAGGTATGACAGAACTGATTATGGATTTGTTTCTCACCAGCAATTAAATCCAATTTAAGTTATTTGGCTACATGTTTTGAACCAATGAATCCTAACCATGGGCGCTTATAGCTCGGGAAGTGCCTCTGCTCTGGAAAGGCTGACTGTAGTTAGCTGCTGTGCAAACTAACAAAAGTGAAAAAAATGCAACTTGTTTATAAAATTAGGAATATGCATATATTACATTAAATGAGAGACTTTGAAAACTAGTCAGCCAATGACCAGAGGTCAAAATGTTAAAGTTTCTCAAATATGTATTTATTATGGAAATGATTTGAATAAATACCGATTTAACAGACAGAGTAGACTGGGAACCCGTGAGTGAGACTGTGAAACAGGACACTCTGTATCTATACATAAGCCACAACCTTAAAACCACTGACAAGATTATCTCGATACAATAACATCTATCAAGAGGAAAGAAATGTCAGGCAACAGTGTTGGATGAAGCAAAGCAGGCGGCATAAGCTACACAGATTAATGTCCGATACATCAACTGTCATCATAGTCATGATAATCAGTCATGATAATCTTCGAGGAAATTCTTCAAACTTTTTGTTCCACGTAATCTCTAATAAATCCATTATGTTTCAGAGTGTTATCACTACAAATGACTGGATACAGGTGGAGGTCCTTTCCCTCCCATAAACCCACACCCACCAGCATGACTTCACTGGGTGTGACTTGGCTTAAGAAATAGTTCTGTCCTGATGTTCTTACAGAATTACGATAGTTCAATAACCTACCAAAAGAGGTCCAGTAAAGATAACCACTGAATGAGTGAAAGAGTCACGAGTGCCTCACAGTCTGGCCTGTGCAGTTTCACCATCATGTGGATGGCTTTTAATTGGTTCTTTAAGTTCTGCTGGGAGATCTCGTATCCTGACATTTATGTGGATGCTTCTTTGAAGACTCCCACCTAGTACAGGAAACCTTCAGCGGTCTTATGGAGTTCGTGTGTCAATGATATGGAAGTGTTTTGGCTTGGTTTTAATGTTGTGGCTTATTCAGTCATAATCTAAACTTATTTAAATACTTCCATTCATCCATTCTCTTCCAATACAGGGTTGCAGGGGTGCGGTGACTGGAGCCTATCCAAGATATTCCAGTACTTATGAGGCAAAAATATATTTTATTTCATAGATTCAGAATTGTGGGTGGTCTCTAGCTACACCCTGATTGAGTAATCACGCCCACGTACGTGCATTGCTAAACAGGACTGAATTATTGCACTAATGTTGTTTGTTGAGGAGATAAATGACAAGTTTGTACAAATTCAGGAAACGTCAGTGCTCCTGTGTGTTTGCAATATCTGTCAAGCAAACGTTGCCCAACAATCGTACAGTAACTGACACTTACTCACAAAATGAAGAATGTGATTGCACTTTGTTTTTCCACTTGAACCTCTGACACAAGCTGAATCAATTTTCAAGGTAAACTTGCATTACCCCCCCCCTTTTTTTTTTGTTAAATACATCCAACAGAAAGTTTAACTATGCATCAAATCTTAATTACTACTCTTATTAGCTTTGATAGTTATCTTCTAGCTCCTTCCCTGCAGCTCAGGAGCAGAAGCCACATCTGTGTGAAAAGAAGCTGTTTGCCTACAGCTACACAGCCTTTTTGAATGAACCCAGGCAACATGCATGCACATTGGCCCAGACCTCTTTGATTTGAACAGTGAACCATTTTATTTTATTTAACTATCTTCTCTCTGATCCTGTCAAACAACCAGGTAATATTCTAAAACTATTGCAACCGAAGGCATAAAGAGAAGAAAAGAGACAGCTTGGATTAATCTTGCTTTTCTACGTCAACTGCCGTGATCGTTTTCAAGGAATTTCTTCAAACTTTTCGTTCAAGGTACTCTCTAATAAATCCATTATCTTTCAGAGCATTATCATTTCAAATACTGGATACACGTGGAGGCCCTCTCTCTCCCACACACCCACACCCACCAGCTTGACTTAGCTGGGTGTGGCTTCACTTCAGGAATCCTTTTGTCACAATCTTCTTATTGAATGTCAACTTCCACCTACATACCAGCTACCCCTGCTGAATATAAGGCCTCTTTAAAATCCCTCGGTAGCTCTTATTTGATTTTTACTCTAACAATACACTGATTGTCAATCTCTTGTCTAAAGACCTTTGAAATGCAGGGCATGCTCCACAGCGTGAGCCTTCTTCTCCATAAGGTGCTAAAAGCATAGCTCTAATTTCTATAAACAATGCAAGTTTAAATGCATTCTGTGTTTCCACAAATGTGCTTCAGTGCCTGATATGTCTTAATTAGGGTAGTGTATTACTTCTTTATAGACTGCGTCAAATATTCTTCCAGCCGTTTCCATTTAGTGCCTCAGCTTTGACAAGTGCCTGCTTATGAAACCCAGGCAGCCAGACAAATGGGCATGCCCGCTGCACAAAGGGAACTGATAACCCGTACGGATTACCTGAAGCTTTATTGCCCTTACACTTCCATTTTATGGATCCTGTTCCCCGAGTAACACAGCACAGGGCTGACCCTCATAAAAGCTGAACAGTACAGATCTTTGTCATTTTTCCTGACACTGAAAGTCAGAGCTTGGTGAGTCACACTGTAGCTTGGGGGCTTTCAAAAGATCAAATTCGACGCCCTATCGTCATGGAGCTTCAATGTTCAGCGTTGCTTGAAACTTCCTCTCAGAGCTCTTTAAGTAAATGAAAGGGGTCATTTCAGAAGCCATGGATTTTAACGGTGTTTGGAGGGAAATCTACAAATACGTAAAGTAGAAAAGCAATGAAACACATCACAAAATGTAAGCTAACAAGCTTCATAGGGTAGAACTGAACCAGCTTCAACAAGCTGCATACAATCTTTAACAAAGGCAGCTGCACGACTGTACCTCTGACATCTGTGTGGCTGTGTTGCCACTGGCCCCCAGCATCACCATAGCCAGGGCTGAAGAAATGCTGAACGGGGAGAAAAAGATGTTTCCCGTCTTGTCTTTATTGCTCAGCTCTTTGAGCAAAGACAGAGAGAAGGCACTGTTTGCCTTGGACAGAGGGGTTGCAGATGCCATGGTTTCTGGTATAAAAAAAGAGAGGGCAAAGGTTAATTATTGCGGCAAAGTAGGATTAATTAAGTGAATTAAGGTTCACTTTACCTACCCCCCTCCCCCTATCCTCCAAAATACAAAACACAACAACAACAGAAAAGAAAAAAAAGGTGATTATTGTGTTTCAGGAATTAGAATGACGTGCATCTTTGGTGGTTTGTCTGCAGATTTACCTGCAGACTTCAAATACACCAAGCAACAGTTCAACTTCCACATTTGTCAGTCACATATAAACATCACCTTTTTTTTTGAGTGCACATGAGGGAAGAAATCTCATATTGCTATCATCAATCGTTACTATGATTAAAGTTCTTTAATCATAATTTAAATTCAGTACAGGGACTGCATAATCTGAGCGACTATAAAACTTTTTTTTTCCACATATCTGGTTGACGTCATCTGAAAATTATTGTGCCGCATTCAAGTAACACTAACCATCTGTACACCAGATAATAACAATGCGTCCCACAGTGCACATCCTGTCACTTACCAACGCGGACTTTTGTCGAGGTCTTCAAGCGATCAGGAGTCTTTCTGTGACGGCAAGCCTTCTGTGTGAAGCATCGCTTTTTATTTACAAATCGGCACGCCCCACGTGAACTTCCGCGTTCTCGAACGTCACTGTACGGAAGCCGAATGGAACAATTCCAGAGAAAAACCACTTCGTCACTTACTTTGTCCAGGAGCAATGGTAACCCCTGTTAGGAGTTTTAGGCAAAGGGGGTGAAACTGCTTCCAGTTAAAAGTGTACTTGTACTTGAAAGTACACGCTGAGGTTTAGTCAGTGAGGTACAGCGCATGCGCCCGACAGTACAGTCACAACTCGAGAAGACGTTTTGCAAGGACTGAAGACTGAAGTTTACAGGCTGGAGCTGTGCGATACTGCAAATGTTAGTGTCGATCCAATACCAAGTAAATATGGGGCCAGTATTCCTTCATTCAGTAATAATAATATTTATTTATTTATTTATTTATGTATTTAACAAAACTCAACGGATAACATACTGAACTATCGATCCAGCATTGGTCTCTTAATACTATGGATATTTGGAGTGTCCACCTCTAGCAGAGGCCTGTGCAAGAAGCGGGATTTTGTCTTTTCAGGCAACTTCAAGGTTAACCCTGGGTTTAGGTAGTTGATTTAATGCCTGTGTATTTCACTATGGTAACGCATTCTGGATTACCGATCATCAGGTATGAAATCACCATCTAATGAACAATCAGTTCTCTGGAAAATAGTGTCACTATTCCTGAAAGATCCTTCAAACTTTTGTGTGAAAAGTGAGAGAGTCTTACAATAGCCTCAAGACATTTCTCAGTAGCGTCTAATGTCAGAAAGATTTTTTTTTTGTTGCAGACAATTTTATAATCTTATTGTTCTATATTTTATTACAATTTATATTTGTACTTTCATCAAATAAGTCTAGTTTACATTTGAATTCTGTTTTTCTGTACTTGCTCTCAGACTGAGGTAGGACGTGAAAGAATAAAAACTAAAACAATCTTTAAAACATTTATGAAATATTCAGTAATAATCAATCAGATATCTTATTCTCTCTTTTTTGGCTTTCTTTCCTTGCTTCACATAAACAAGACTTTATTCATGAAGCAGATCTTATCCAGTCTTAAAGAGCTCACACATTCATACAGTGCTTTTTCCTCTCACACACTCACAAACTGGTGATTTGTCTGTAGCAACTGTGTTGCTTTCAGTCTGTGTTGTATAATTAACCTCTTCATATTTTCTAATATTGTAGCTTTATCTTCTATCCATCCATTTTTTTCCACTTATTCAATCCAGAGTCACAGAAGCCCAGCTGTGACAGGGCACACCCTGGATGAGTCACCAATCTGTCATAGGGCTGATACATAAAGGCAGACATCTATTCACATCTACAGGAAATTTAGAATCAACAGTTAATCTAACCCCATGCATGTCTTTGGACCACCAGAAGAAGCCAGAGTACCCAGAGAGAGCATGCAAACGCCACGCAGACTAGATTCAAATCCAGGACCTGCAGTATCAACCACTGCACTACCCTCGTTTTAGCATTCAGTGTAAAATGATCCTTATTGCCCATGTTAGGTTAGGTGAATCCAGGGGCCTGTTCTTCGTACCTCGCTAAGTAAGTTAGCCGGATTTGAATGTTGACGATTTCGCGTGATCTTGGATCGTTCGGTTCTTCGAAGCTCATCTGGGACTTGCTGTCATAGCAACAGATCCGTAAGCGTAAACCTGCTCGGGAGCAGGTTTACTTTATGTAAACAGGATTAGATCGCGGCCACTCAGGTATGTCCGCTGCAGTTATATGAAAGCAAGAGCGATATTTCGCCACTGTTTTACCATAAATAAATATTATCAATGTAACTAAAGATAATGCAGCATTTGATTCTTTTATTGATTTCATACAGATACATACAGGTCATTTCCGAAAAAAAGGGAAATGTACTATTAATCATTCTATTACATGTAGTAGATCATGTCAGATGTAATTCATATTTTAGAGTAGTAATAGTAAATTACTACGTGTAATCAAGATGAGACCACGACTATAAAAGCGAAGGTGGATTTGGGAAGTCTGTCGCAGCCATGTCCTGTCCGTTTGTACGCGAGCAAGGAAGGTGCAAGATTGATAAGGAGAGTTTACAGAATTTAGCGTATATTGCGGGATTAACAGGATCCTTTAGCTCAGCGCGACGGTGTGCTCATAGAGAGATATCGATTCTCCCGTGAGGGTATTATTTACTTACTTTCTTTCTCTCTCTCTCTCTCTCTCTCTCTCTATAGATATATAGATATATATATATCTCCCAACTTACTGTGCATGCTTCAGTCACCCCTTGCATGGGAACAGGTAAAAGTGATGGAGTGTTATGTAAAACTACACAAAAAAACCCCACAATGTCAATAAATGTCACAGTACAAAAAGCATTTTAATTAAGGCAACAACCAAATATTTTACATTGTATAAATAGCACCAGTTATGAAGGTGCTGCTACTGCACCCCGGCTGCTGGTCTAAGGAAGAGCTTCCCCCAGGGATGCCCTCAACAATGGGTCTGGTGGCATTCAACCCTAGGGCCAGCTCCTCTGCCGGGGTGTGACAAGGGGGTGCAGGACCACCACCTGTCTTTATTTGCTCTGCCCTTTTCTTGGTTGCTGTTATAAACAAACAAACAGATTATTTCAGGGTCTCTTTTCAAGAGACTAAAAGCAATATAAGTGATAAATATTACCATTCTGTGGAATATTCTTATATTTCACTTTTACTTGTTCCCATGTTCTAGTGGGTCCTGTTGTGGCTCTAATGTGAAAGAGGATATAATGTAATATAATCTAATAAATTATTTACGAGTTTAATTTGTCAGCAACTTTCTGCCAGCCCTCTCTCCTTGCTTTTGCAGCCTTTGCAGTGTTCCCCTGCGTTTTAATTAAACTCTGAAACTCCTGATATCCCTCAATCAAGAGTTCTTGCTCTGCTGCCGTGAAATACTGAGCGCGCTCCTTCGACATCTTCGCCAACCAATCACAGGGTTGCCGATCAATGTTTCTACTATCGATGCGTAGCCCCTTTTCAGCCACCCAGTGATCTCAGATTACTTCATCCAGCTATACTAATCGTCAACAACAGGTGTGTTCGGAGAACCGGATTAGCGAGCTCAAAGTTAGCGCGATGATTTGATCTTGGATGTGTCATTTGATCTTGGATGTAGTAAGCGAGGTACGAAGAACAGGCCCCCAGATCACATAAAGTTATCCAGGCTAAATTGAACTTGCTTCGTAGGCTCTGAAATAGTTTGGACAAGTGACACTACATTAAAACACAGTTATGCAACGAAATTCAAATTTCTGGTACATAAGAACAGAGATTCTTTGGATTCAAGGCAAGCAATGTCAACCAAGAAGAGATGCAAAGGGTGCACAACGCAGCACAACTAACCTGTTCAACCGCCACAGCCTGCAGTATAATGAATGAAGGCTAAAAATAATAATGCAGTGGTTGCTAATGTGAATCACCCAACATTAACTTAGACGCCCATAAAAGGAAGCCTGTGCAGCATGTCATCCATGCAGCTCACAAAGACTGAACTCTTCCTACTGCAAAGAACAATGTGCAATGTGCACGAACACAGTGTACAGTCGAGTCCTAATAGCACTTACAACTGGGCTACACTGCCCATGAGGCTACATTCTTTAAGTCTATGCCTGTAACACTCTGCCTATTGCCTTCATATTAAATAATTTTTTGAATAATAATTTTTAAAAATATTTCGTCACGTCATTATGCGGGCCACAAGTAGAGCTGACATGGGCCACGAGATTGAGACACAGGCATTAGAGCCTCTTAATGCGTGTTTTGTTTTGGCGTGGAATTACCAAAAATAGAGAGGGGACAGCCTAACATATGAAACAGGAAAAGGCCGCCGTGTAATCATTTATTTCAACAAAGTAACTGTATTCTGAATACCACCTTTTAAAAGGGGAACTGTAACGGAACACAGTTACTCATATTTTGTATTTTAAATACGTAACGCCGGTACGTATATTCCGTTACTCCCCAACACTGATCATACCCACAACCATCGAGTACTTTGCTGTGAGTGAAATACTTGATATTTTGCTTCTAGGAGCTGCACTAGTGTCAGGTGAATAAACCTCTTATTAGTCTGCAAAGAAGTTGTAATTAACAGGAAGGAAGAACAGTGTCAAAGCGTCCTGCTGATTTCATTTTGTGTTACGTTTTTCTGCAATTTTTAAAAGTGTATATTTTATTTTTATTGTAACAGATATGCTGAATTTAAATGAATGAAGAGGACCAATTTGTACAGATGTCACAGATGAAAATGTGAAAGCTGTTTTCTCTTTTTTTTCTGTTTGCTCTTACACAGACTGGTATCATGCTTTCCTTTATTTCCCTCTTCAGAAATATGTTTCATTGTTTCGTCGTGTTAAGAGATTTTATCCACATAACTCACCTTGCTGGATGGAAATAACAATGGAAGAATTATTGTTATATTTATTTATTTTTTTATGCCTGACAAAAATTTCAAACTTCCGAATTCCTGCATCCTCATCCGTCTGAAAGCAATTTCTTTGTTCCCACACTTTGCCTCATGCCTCTGCCTCATGCTTTCATTTTCCGTGCTGTGGTTCTCAGAGACTTCTTTTGTTGTACTCTTCCATCTAGCTCGAATTGCATTTTCAACAGAGGAAGAGCTCAACAGATGAATGCACACTGTATTACTTTCACTGTATACAATGCATGCTAAAAGAGAGCCTGTCAGTCAGGTTTGCACACCAAGAAAAAATGGGGGCAGTAAACCGGGATAATGAAACACTGAACAGCATGTTAATGCAGCATGTTTACATAGTCAGCAACTGTAACTGAGGTGGTTTCAAGATGAATCTTATCTTGGGGAATTTTACTTTCACTCGATTTACCAAAACATGATTTTGAATTGACCAAAATCATTTGACTACTTAAAGTTGGATTTGCGTCAAATGTTCAGTTCAATACGCAAATCACCTTCACTGCAAGGTTTGTTGGTTTGTTTTTATTAAGCTAGTTAACACAGACTTATGAATCAATCATGCATTGAAGACCAACCAGTGTTGTGTATTCACAGAACAAGAAACAGCTTTAAATTGTATTATCAGGCACTTTGACACTGGCAGCTTTTTACAAAACATAATTTGTCACAGTTTCTTTCGTTGAATCTAGGAAAAAAGGCAAAAATAAAGACATAATACAGTATTTTTTTTGGAACAATAACGTGATTCTAAAAGAGCTGCTGTGCATTGTGTTCTTAAAAAAGTGTTCAAACTGGACAAGTTGAGGACAAAAAAACTATATAACTGAAGAGTTACCTCACATCCAAAGAAGAGCTTTGAATGTCCTTCAAGAATATTTTGCAACAGATTTAGCTTCATACTGGGGAAATATTCCCGATGACTACTTAAACACATGACAAGAAAGCTGCCTAAGGAAGTTCAGGCTGTGTTGAAGAATAAAGGTATTCAAGCTTGATAGAACTGTACAAACTCTGTTTTTTCCTTATAGACTATATTTCAATGCATGTTTGCAAATTCCAAGAAATCGCTGCACCTACTTCCCATTTTATCAACAAAATATTGAAAAATGAAGGGTGGTTCAAGACTTTGGCACAGTATTGTAGGACACTGACTGACCATCCAACCAAAAGAGGTTACTGGTCACTGGTTTGTTATATTGTCTTTTTTTCTGTAATTTCCCTTTACCTTACCTGTCCATTAGAGAAATATAGTCTAGCTAACAAAAAAATAAGAATCAGTAGATCAGTCAATAAAATCCATTGCCTTATAGAGACATTTAAATCTCATTTGTAAATATTTTGATTAAGCACAAACATATCTTTATCTGATATGGCCAGTCACAAATTAGACAAATATTAAAAAGCATAAAAGAAGAATCAAAACATCATCAAACTGTTTACTTTATAGAGATACTGGACAGCAATGAACAAATAATTAAAATGAGCACGAAGTACGGAGTAGCAAAGTTCGGCATATGAGCCGATGCACAGCAACGTCTCAGTCTATAGTAAAACATAAAGCTCAACAGATCAGTTGGTGTGAAATGACGACAAACTTACTCAAAAGCAAAGACTTGTCCAAAATACATGCTGTACTGTGCAAATGTTTCAGGCACTCAGATCAGACCTGTGATACTTTCAAATTTTCCAAGAAGAGTGTACATTTTTCAGTAAACTATGAACAAATGCAGGAAACAAAACATTCACGTTCTTTTCACTTCTCAGATTTTACACCCTTAATTACTTTCCTCCTCTCTTTGTTGCATCTTAGAGCTCCCACCAGTCAAGCAAACACAGGAGGGAAAGAGACACAAGGAGAGAGGAACAAAGGCAACAAACAGCTAACATGACACATCACTGCTTCATAGCTGTTATTTTAAAGCCATAAATGAAAGGCATGGGTCAGCAGAAGTGAGATCATGACAAATGACATTATATAAAAAAATATATATATAGGAAAGTTTGAGTAAAATAAATGCAGAGGGTCTGTGTCTATAGAGCAGTGTTTCTCAACCACTGCTGCCAAATTCACCTGATTGGTACTCCGAGCGAGCGGAGCGTTGTGACAGGCAGAACAGTTACATTCTCTTCCACTTGAGGGCAGTATAGCTTCTTGCTCCAATTCAGTGAGTAGCAGGTATTAGCAGTGGATAATAGCTGCAGCATACTCAGCTTGATTTTCTGAAATACCTCACCCTCTACCTGAGAGATATTACAGTTATTGTAGAATTTAATTTGTTTGTTGTTAAGTCTTTTCCAGCATTTTGCATGCTGGAACATTTTGTGCTCCCTAAAAACTAATTTACATTTTAGTTTGAATGTTGTAGTCAACAAAAAGGAATGTGAAAACCACACAGGCTTTTCATATTTCTTTACAGGGACACAGACAAAATAACTATGATAATAGTAATAAATAAATGCCTACCATAGGTGTGTGTGTTACAGCTAAGGTTTGTGTTTTTATCAATGAAGATTTTTTTAAGGCTGCAAAGCCACCTGTCCCACTTCTCTTTAATATATAGAAAAAGAAATGGTCGAAACCAACACTTGTTCCTGCACACATAATTTACACGGACTGCTAAAATAAGCATGATTCGTAATAACTCAGCTGGGTTAACTTATTTATCTATTCATATTTTGGGAAAACTACAAAAAGCAAAAAGCAGTCATTTGAGTTTTTCAGAAATGGTTCACAGAAAAGAGGTGGTTTGACGCCAGGAAAGGGGAAGCTATTGGTTAAAAGGTGCCATAATGCATCCAGGCTTGTGTGTATCTGTTTTAGGCTAAAGATATATTCTACATGATGATGTCGAAGACCAAGACTGTATGTATGTAACAGTCAGACAGGTGAGTGGCCTGAATAATAAATACAGGTGTGTGCTGTAGGTCACTGTTTTGGAGATAGTAGCAGTTATATTGTGTAATTAATTTCCAAATACTCCAAGAACAAGTTGTTTTTTGTTTTTATTGCAAATTACTTGCATTATATCATTTTACTAATCATCTAAAAGACAAATCTTTTTCAGGCTTCACAATAAAAACAACTTTGCTTTATGTATTCTTTTACTCTATACTTTAAAAAAATGTACGTACTATATATGTACAGCTCAATTTAGACTAAAATCACTTCTATTGATGGGATTTTATCTCTTCTCCTCTGTTTCCTCTCTCTCCGCTCCTTCCAGTTGTTTGGTAAAATTCCTGTAGGTGTTCAGTGTCTCAACATTCAAATAGATCCTCTCCTCGTCACTGATGTCATCTTCTTCATTGCAGGATTTTAGAGTCACTGAAACAGAGCAGATGAGATTTTTCTGGACATCATGATCAAAACAAAGCTGCTGATTCATCTAATACATTGTTTGTTTTGGTGAGCACTGACCTGTGGTGTGGATGTGGGCCTGCTGTGTTTGTCTCCTTCTCCTGGGCACCAGTAACACCACCAACGAGACCAGCAGGAGCAGCAGGACCACAGGAACTACAGACGAGACCAGCAGCATCCAAGGAACTAAGAGAGAAAAGGTTTTAGTCAAATATGAACGATAGAAAGTGGTTCAGCATGAATTATTGGGACTTTCTATTTCCTTTGAAATTATGGTTTTACATAGTAAGGAGGCTCTTTTTTGGCAAACGTGTGTTAATCAGAAATGAGTTCAAGACACACTGCAGACAGGTCATTGGATGAATCTACAGATGTATAGAGCCTTTTTTTTATTGTTTAGAATGACATTTGTATCTAACATGCATGTTTGGACTGTTAGAGGGAGCTGGAGCACCCACAGAAAATGATACACAGGCAAAAGGTGCTAAATGCAAACACAATTAGCTCAGGTAACCAAAACACTCAAACCCAACTCAACCCCATTATTATTATTCCTATTATTATCCTACTATTTTGCAGTTTTTACATCCTATGTATGGTGATACACTACAGTGATTCTTTTAACCAGAAGCAAAACAACGTTCTACCCCAGTTGTGTGTGGCAATTAGTTTGGCAGGAGCATGAAAATCAAGAGCTTTATTTTTTTTTATGACTTTTTATTTAGATTCTGTGAAACTGCGTTGGATTAATCTTGTAAGACTTCCACATTTAAATCAAATAAGTAATTTTCAGAGCATTTATGAAAGCTTTAGCCAAGTAAAAGTATTAAACCTACTTACCAGTTTAAGGATTTAAGCATGAACTCTTTTATAATGCAAAAATTCTTGTCATAAAGGGATGAATGTGTCAAAAGGCAAAAGCATGCCACAAATGTAAACCAAATGCAATCAGTGCACTTTCGGGTAAGTGAAATAATCCTCCTGTTGTCAGCACTTATACCTTATATATAACTGTTAATGGTTGATGTGGATTCATAGAGGCATCTGCAAGAGCTAAAAAATTTGTCTTAGTTTACGTGGACCTAAAAGCACATGGTCTAAACTGAAAAAACAAACAAACCCAAAAGAAAACAAATACAAGTACAATAGAGAGAGAGCAGTGATCAAATTTTTGTTGATGCCAAACCTGTACAGTGAGAGACTCCAGACTCCAACATGTTTATCGAAGGACTGCTGTAGAGAGAAGGTTTTTTTTTTGTGCATAAATGTATTTTTTAGCACTCTATTGCGTCACCTGTGCCCATCTGCTTTTGCTTCCCTTTCTACTTTTAAAATTAGAAATTTAAAACAGGCACTATTCTGGTATAGTTTTAAACACTCAGCTGTACAGGTATTTCTAAATGTGAATGTTGGTGTCCTGAGTAATTATCAGCCTATTTTAAAACTGTCATTCTTTGTTAAAGTTTTAGAAAAGGTGTTTTAAATCAACTCTTGTCTTTCCTAGATGAGAACAACATTTAGAGGACCTTTCTGCAACTTCTGCATGTCCATTTCAAAATTTGGAGAGGTAAATGTGAAAAGAACACAGTAGACCGGCATGTCTATTACATGCTTTGCCATGGAGAGAACGGAGGACAGTGAACAAGATCATCCTCTCTACTTAGTGTGGCAGGAGCAGAGGTGGAGGCCTGAGCAATTGGTGGAGAACAAACGAAAGGAGCAAAAGAGCAAAAGTGTGGAACAACAGCTGTAACAGGCAAACAAAGACAACACTAACATACTAACATAAGCACCTCTGCGTCCTGTCAGGCATCCCTGCAGCATAAAACCTGCTACAGAGTTTAACAATGGCCTGTTTTTAGGCCTGTTCCTTTTCTCTGCGCATCTCTTTTCACAGCTATGTAGATAACTTACAATTATATTTACCTTAGATTTTGGAAATGTGTGAAAGCTCAGTGACTGAATATTTTATATCAAAAATTTGAATGTGTCATAGTTTCTTACAATTAAACAACATATTTTGTTTGTCCCTGAAGTTGTAGCTCGGACATTAAACCCCTTTTTAGTGCAAAACACAACTTAAAAAGTTTAGGGTAATCTTTGACACAAATTGAAATTTGACAAACAAATAAATTACATTACAGAATCTAGAAAGTGGCACTCTTCATGTTTAAAGCCATAGATACTCTTTTTCTTGTTTTTCAAGATCTTTAAGGTCTGCACCCCAAACCCTCTTAACAAAAAGTGGGTCACACTTCTGCTGTAGTTGTATCGAGACTCTGGAATGATCTCTCAAGTGACCTCAGACATGCATTAACTGTGACTGTTTATAAATTTAAAATGAAGACTTTTTTTTTTCTTTTATCAGTCATTTGGTAACAACTGAAACAGCGGATGGAGGCTTTTTGACATGTAAGTTGTCTGAAAGTGTGTAGTTGAAGTTTGGGAACCTATCTTCTCTTTATTTATTTTCTGTCTTGTTTTGTAAAGCATTTGGTTTTAAATGTGCTTTATGAATCAAATTGACTTACTTAAGCATACATTTATATGAACAAATGAGACTCACTTGTTTGCTGGGAGAATAAACAGATAAACTGTGTAAAGAGTTAGAGAATATAGTAGCCACAGTGCGCACATCACACACAGTTACGCTGTCACTGTGGGCTATATGCTGTTCTGTTATTTAAAAAGATAAATTCAAAACTATACTTACATTTAATGATGACAGTAATGGGTGCTGTTGCAGTAGAATTGAATGTCCGTGTGGACACTGTGACTTCATACACACAGCTGTAGTTGCCTTGGTGTTCATACTCAGCTACAGGGAAACTAAAGGAGGCTGAGTTGTTGACTGCTGGCTTGCTGTCTGTGATGTTGGAGTCAGAGAAGATGAGAAGAAACGTCCACTGGAAAATCTGGAGTTAACGGAGCAGGTGAGGACAAACTGTAACCCCTGGTGATCTCTGACCTTCAGGACCCCAGACCAGACCTGCACTAGGAGAGGTCAGGGAGATGCTGGGTGTCTGCAGTCTCACTGGGGAATAAAAGGTACCAGGATTAAGAAGGGAGCAGAATCAAACAACACTTAGTTTCTTGTTTACACATTCAGCAGTTATGGTGCAGCATTAACATTTTTTGTTATGTTTCTTGTGATTTGATGAATGAAAGAGTGAACAATTCACTCTTTTAGATCTTTGCAAACTTCAGATTTGATTCTTTTGTTGCTAAACGCTCCACAGTCTTCAAAAACTAACTTCTAATGCTGTCTGCTTGCTCCTTGCTACAGTGGGAGCATTGAGAGCATTTAGTGAAAATGGAAGATAAACAAAGTTAATAAAAACTATAGAGTTACAGATTCAGCCTTAATACATTGTTATTATATACAACAATTAAATATGTTTAAAACTACGATTGAAAACTTTTCAATAACTTTGTTACAGTTTAACAAAACCAAAGGATCTATGATAAAAATGATTTGTTTTCTTACCAGTAACAGAGAGTCTGACCGAGTCACTTAATGGGGAGCTAAATTCACGACGTGAGCCTCTTTTCTTATACTGACACTGGTACAATCCCTCGTTATCAAGTCCACGTTAGGAATATTGAAGGTAGCAGAGTTTGTGTGGAGGTTTGGCTCCTCATGAATGAACCCTGAATTTGACTCAGAGTGAACGATCCACCTAAAACCTGAGTTGAGACTGAACATGTGATTTCAACAGTCTGACCCCAGGTCACCTCACCAACAGGGCAAATGGAGATACTGGGTTTTGGAAAACTCACTGAAAAAATATCAACATATGAAAGCATTATCTCACCAGGTTACTGATTCTATTATTGAAAGAAGAGAATGAAACAAAGAACTTGGCAAAGTGGATTTTCTTCTTACCAGTAACAGAGAGTCTAACAGAGGAAGAGTTGAACCTTTGACTTGTTTTCATGTACTGACACTGGTACAGTCCATCATGATCGAAGTTCACATTATGAAGATTGAATGTAACAGAGCTCGTAGAGGATTTGACTCTGACTGAATGAGCCTGAAGTCTTCTGGAGGATAAAAGTTCCACCTGAGAACTTATCTGAGACTGAGTAAGTGATGCTGATGCCCTGACCCCAGGTGACCTCATTACTGTACAAGGAGATGGTGGGCTCTGGGAGGGTTCTAAAAAAATGATGTAGTTTACATAAGACAGGACACAGTCAGTTAAGATCAGATAATCTTAGTGCCTGTTGTACTGGCTGATAGCTTAGCTGATACCATTTTATACATCCAGATGGCAAATCTTATTTAAGGAGTCCTATTGAAAACCACTCTGCAGCTGACTACCAGCCCACTTCTTTCTTTTCATGCTATATCTGATTTAGTGTCTGCTGGCAGTTATGTGCAGGACTGTTAGTGCTGGTTACACTACCTCCAACTTCTGATGTATACATAGAGAAACATGAGGGAGGTGTGCTCACCCTGAATACCACATAATCTGTACTGCCTCCTTCTCTTCTCCAATACACTGCTACTACTTGGTTTCTCTCTGGACAATTGGGGGGGATGTCCAATTTTAACACCACATATTTTTAGGATCTTTGGGATGAAATGATGATGATTTTTTTGAAGAAGAAGTCTTAATCAGTCTTTAAGTGGCATTTAAATGAGGAGTTATTTACAGGCCTTCATAGTAACATCATTAAATTTGGTGTGTTTAATTCCCTCTGAAGTGGAAGTTGCTGTGTGCCCAAAATTGAATTAGATGAAATTGCCTTTAAAGATATGTTATTTTCATTTTTTTACTGGACAACACTGTTTAAAAAATGTTTAACTAAGAAACTTAATTGGTTAATAATAATATATTTCAATGATCCAAATGAGATGTTATCTAGTTAAATATGCACTAAACTGCAGACAATGTTCAGAAAGACAAAGTGTAGTAAAACAAGACATTTGAACATCTTTTCATAACTGGGAAAGTAAAATATGATGGAATAAAAAGAAACCAAATCTAAGTATGATTAGTACAAAAAAAAAGTTATTATGAAGTGATAAAACCATATACTTCATGCAAAAGTTTCTTACCTGAACAGACGACGCCAGCATCCTGACCATGGTTACAGTAATTGTAACTAAGTGGGGTGGCGTAAAAACAATTATCTAGAGAAGTTTCACTTCTGAACAGCCCACATTACTGCGGAAGGCATTTACTCTACCTTGATCAAAATGATTAGACCACTGGGTCTGCAGCGCTATCCCACAGCC